>NC_046167.1:67589963-67702463 GCF_011064425.1 Rattus rattus | reverse complement strand
TGTGCCCAACCCTGCTTCTTTCCTTCTGCCTCAAGCCGGTTGGTATCTGAGGCCCAGCCCGCCCAGCCTGGGGTACAGCACTGGAAAATGAGCAAAGGCATCCAGGAAAGAGAGGAGTACTAGGTTGGCTGGGGGGGGAGGGGGGATGGGAGAAGTCTCGGTGGGCTGCACGGCAGCAGTGGCTTAGGAGCACTGAGAGAGGAGCAGTAGGAACTGGAACGTTAGGCATGAGTATGGGTTCCAGGCTAGGCAGAGAGTCCCTGAGAGAGCAGGATCGGGTAGCTGGGAAGAGCTGATGGAGGCTCCCCAGGGCCTGGTGCTGGTGCTAGAAGCAAGGCCTGGTACAGACATTTGCTTTGGGGACAGATTTGTTAGTGGCTGGAGATGGAAGGATGGACAAGTGGCTAGGCCAAGAGTGCTGGGTCAAGCATCACCCCAGGGCCTAAAAAGCGGGTCCTTGTCCTGTCCACAAGCCTCCTGGGGATAACTTCCAAAGCCAGACCAGGTTTCCCATGTCCTATGGGTGTGACCACGATGACAAGGAATGTTGACGGATACTAGGTGCCCTCCCTGGCACGTAAGAGTCTCACTTCCTAAAGATACCTAGCAACTGGGGAAACTGAGGCAGCAAGTTTCAGGCAGCAGGAGTATGCAGGGCCAGGGGCATGCCTGCCCTCCTGGGTCCAGACAGGCTGCCCTGCTCTGCCTGGTTCCAGAGAGACTCAGGGAAGTGACAGGCTGTGTCTTGTCAGAAGCTCCTCGATGTATCCGTGAGGCTCAGGCACACCATGGAGTGAACAGTATGAGCTGCGGGAGGCAGGGACGGGCAGAGGGAGCAGTGCTGTGGAAGAGGGAGGCTGAGGCAGGGCTTCAGGAGCATTTTCTTTATGTTCTAGATGAACCACACAGGGCACAGAAGGAGCGGCTCCCCGAAGGCCCAGCGACCGGCAAAGCTTGCTTTTGGGGAACAAGTAGGTCCAGCGGCCAATGTCCACCCCACTCCCAGGCCACAGAAAGATCCACTCCTTCCCCTTTCCTGCCTTTATCCAAGATAGCCTTCTGTCCATCTGTCCTGTCTGTCTGTCCAGCAAGCCCTCAGCCAACCCTGGGTAGTAGAAGTAGCCAGCTCTTCAGGACGCCCTCACCCAGAACCTGACTTTCACTCCAGCTCCGAGACACTCGCTGGTCACTGTTTGCAGACCTGCCCAGCATCGCCTCTCTGGGATCTCATGTCCCATGATCCTGAGCTTTCTAATCACCCGCCACTCTTCCTCGACACCTGAGTGTGCTCCCAAACTGGACATTGCTTGCCCTACCCTTCTTTCTGGGATACTGTGAGTGGGGAGAGCCCCTAGTCACCAGGTAACCCCTTCATTCTTCAGACCCTTCTGGGACCTTCATACGGGGAGGGGTTGGGTGATGAATTGTTAGGAGGTCGGAGGCTATGAGCAGGTACGGCACACAGAAGCCTCAGAAGCCAGCCTCTGTGGTAAGGGTAGCCACACTCGGGGAGGAATACCCACAGGCTGGAGGCTAGGTCAAGGCTACAGACCTCTGACTCTCTCCCATCCTCCTGGAATTGACAGAGCTGATCTCTCCTGGAGCCCATCCTGTGCAGCGACCACACCTGAGACACACACACACACACACACACACACACACACACACACACACACACACACAAACACACACACTGAGCACGTGTGGCCCAGTACTGTTCTAATATTGAGAAAATTGAAAATTGAAGCCATTACTTGTAAAAGGCTGTTTCCTTCAGCAGTCACTTTGGTGAGACCAAAGCGAAGCTGAACATGACTTCCTGGGGGCCAGGACCAGAGAGGGGCCACCATTTCCACAGCCTCCCCAATTCCTGGAGCCCCACCCCTACACCAGCAAGAACCTCTCCTCCTGTGGAGACCACTGCCTCAGAGGTTCCCACTAGCTCTGGTCCCCCCTCCAATCCTGCATCTCCCTCTACGTGCTGGGGTGGGCGTGGGGAGGTTGAGGTGGGTATCCCAAACCCTCAGGCAAGTCTGAGATGGTTTTGGCAACAAATCCACCCACTGCCGATCTCTGCCAGCCCACGTGCACCCCTGGAATGATGATCCAGCGATCATCTTCCAGATATTGAGTCCTCTGAGAAGAGGCCATCTTCTCCCAAAGATCCTTGGTGTCCTTCTGTAGGACGGCGATTGATTGACCCTAGGCTGTCCGGGGGACTTGGGGGATGAAGGTGGAGGTTCCACATGGGTGAGTCACGCAATGATGGGGGGGAGATAAAGGTGACAGAAACAAATGTGTTCATATGCGCTCGTGCCACACATATGTATGTAGTGCACAGGCGTGTGCATTGCATTTGTGTATGCCGTGTGCACATGTATGAATGTGCAGCTTGTGCAACTGCATCTGTGTGTCTGTTATGTATGCATCTAGGTTGTACATCTATGAATATGTATGTACACATGTGCAAAAGGCCATTTCCTACTTTGTGAGTAGGAATTGTGAGTGTAAAGATGTGTATTGTGTGTATGCTGTGTTTCTCTGTGTCGGTTATATGGAGGGCATGTGTATATGTGTATATGCATGTGTATAATGAATAAGTATATGCACATGCACATGTATAACGTATATGCATATGCACATGTATATATATATAATGTATATATATGTGCACGTGTATGTGCATGTGCATATGTATACTTACCTGTACATGAATGAAGGCATATAAACATATGTGATATGTATAAATTATATATATGTATGCATATATTATGTATATGTTCATATGATATGCAGTATGCATATGCATGTGAAAATTGTGTGCCTGTGTGTATTGTGGGAAGTATGTATTGTGTGACATACATGTGCTGTGTGTTTATATGCATGTGTATGTGTGAGTGTGTATGCCTTGCATCTGTGTGTACGTGTGTGGGGCAGGTTATGCTTATGTATATGTATGTACAGTGTTCCAAGTAGGGACGATGACTAAGGCAAGCATGCAGATGAACACCCTGCCTGCAATTGGATGCATGAAAGACGTCAAACTTGTGAAACACTGTCACCAAGGGGCATGAAGGTGACACAATGGCACCCATTTCCTGAGGCTTCCAGAAGTTTCCACTATGTAAGGGCACACCACACACTTGTACAGTAGGTGCAATCAGACGCCTAGAACTCTTGGAACTGTCACCTATGAGCAACATTGTTCAAACAAAGAATTCATAGGAATGAGAACTGGGCACTGCTAACTCTATCAGTGGCTGCTTGTGTCCCCTGTGTGCTCAGCAGGAACTCCTGGAGAGCCGTGGGAACAAGGCCACCTTTGCATAATAAGTTCCCCCTCTATTACTGCCCCAGAAGTAGCCAGAGCTGACTGTGGGAGCCTTGTCCACTAGAGTGGCCTGGACGACAGGTAGTATCAGCTGAAGGACTGGCAGCAGGGCCTTTGTCCACATTTCTTACCCCCATTCCCATACCCCACTGCCCATTACCACCCAACTCTGGACAAAGGGGCATCTGGGCCTCAGACACCATGGCACCCCTACCTGTGTCCTCCCTGCCCAGGAAGCCAAGGTCAGAAGGAAGTCACAGTCCAAGGTGACGAGGTCCAGGACTCATGGCCATGTCAGCAATTAAGTAAGGCTGGAGGATTAATCTTAAGACATAGGAGGGTAACAAAAATCTCATAGCGCACACGTGCACATACACACACACACACCCCACTCTAACACATATGTACACACCACACAAAATTACATGCACACATATCACACACTGTACATATCATCTAAGCGCATATAACTCTCATATACTGACTTAGTGAAGGTTTTCATTGCTGTGAGCAGACTCCATGACTGAGGCAACTCTTATAAAGAACGGCATTTCATCAGGGCTTGCCTTACTGGTTCTGAGGTTCAGTCCAGTATCATCATGGAGGGAAGCATGGCAGCATCCAGGCAGGCATGGTGCAGGAGGAGCTGAGAGTTCTTCATCTTCATCTGAAGGCCACTAGGAGAAGACTGGCTTCTAGGCAGCGAGAAAGAAGGACTCAAAGCCGGCCCCCACAGTGACACCTAATAGTGCCATTCCCTGGGCTAAGCACATTCAAACCACCACAGACACCATTACTCCATAACATGTATGTACTACACACAACATGTATCACACAAACATGCTATACCATATATACAGCACCTCTGACATGCATACAGTATTGGGCTCTCACGCTGTCTCAGGCCCGCTGGCTGGTCCTTAGCACTGACACAGCTCTGGGTTCCGCGTCTGGAGAATGAGTCTGGGGAGTGGAGCCCGTGGTTACTCACTGAGCTACCCCACTGCTGAGCCCTGGTGGACAGCTTTGGAAGGCAGCTCTCCTACCCACTCTCTCCCAGGGGTGAACACAAATGCAGAGACAGGGGTAGAGCTGCAGCAGGCAGTGGGGAGTGGGGGCAAGGAGCTCCAACCCAAGCCTCACTGCAGGGCTCCCTTGCTGGGCTTTCTAGCTTGACCAAGGCCTCCACACCTGCGTCAGCATGCAGCAGCAGCAGACTTTAGGTGTTTAGAGATGGAGTCTTACTAAGTAGCCCAGTATGGTCTCAAACTTGCAATCCCCCCACCTCAGCTTCCCATGTGCCGAGATCACAGGTCCGTGCCAACATTCCTGGTTTCCTTGGCTGTTTTTACTCACCGCTCCTCCACACCGCTACCCTCAGACCCTGTCCCCCAGTGCCCTGAGATGCTAGAATCCCAGAGCTCATCCTTCCAGACAGGTGCTCTGAGATGAGACTCTGTCCAAGGACTCTCTTGTGGCCAGCACCCAGACAAGTACGAGGTGCCCAAACCACCAAATTCAGACATGTCTCAGTGGCGTTTATTGGCCAAATACATAAAGGCGCTTGACTACTACCATGTTCTGAAACTCTACATGACAAATCCTACCAGCTCTGCCTCCCAGTGACAAGGGTCACTGCATTCTCAGGGTGAGCTTTAAGGGTCCTTGGCAGAACATGGCAGGAACTGTGTATACAGAGGATGGAGAACGTCCCAGCACTTATACAGCAGGCTTTGTTGGTCCTTGGCTGTGACGGGTCAGTCAGAAACACGTCAGTCCTCACTTTGCATGAGTGCACGGTATGCCCCATAGGAGGCTTCGAGGTTATTGACTGACCAACTTCACATTGGCCAGGGGCTTCTTGGCTTTTTGTGCCTTCTCCTGAGTCACTTCTACACTGACTCCACTTGCCATCTGTGACTGTCCTTATTCCTGTGTCCCGAGGGACACTCTGAAGTGAGTCAGCACCCTGCTGGCCAGAAGGCTGGAAGTGCTGGCGTTCAGTAGGATGGCGGAAGTAAAGGGCTGCTTGTAGAAACGAGACTGCTGCGATTTCCCAAGACAGGAACAAGCTAGTGTGTCCTGGATGGGGCTAGAGAGAGGACAGTGACAGGCACCGGGGTGCCCAGAACTGTACCAGCAGGCGCTAGAGAGATGGCTCAGTCGGTAAAGTGCTTGCCCCATAAGCTTGAAGGGTGGGGTTCCAGCTCCAGAATTCACATATTGAAAGCTGTGGTGACAGACACCTGTAATTCCAGTGCAGGAAAGGGTCCCTGGGGCTTGCTGGATGGCCAGCCTAGCCTACTGGACAAGACAAAGACCGGAGGATGCCTGGCTTGCTGCACAACCGGTTTAGTCTGTTTGGTGAGATAGACAGCATTTCTGAAGATGCCCCTCAGTTGTCTCGGCCTCTGTGTGCACCCATGTGTCCCCATGTGTCCACATACAGGAACTTGCATGTATATTAAGGAAAGAAGCTGCCACAGCAGCAGAAACCTTGCAGTAGCTTTGGGGCCTCTCTTATCCTGTGCTGGACCATGTCTTGGAGAGAAACACATAAAAAATAAAGATTAAAAAAATGGAACCAAGGGACTGGAACGATGACTCAATTAGCGAAGTTCGTGCTGTGCAGGCATGAGGACCTAGTCTGATCTCCAGTACCTGCGTGACAGCCAAGCACGGTGACGCATACCTGAAACCCAAGTACGGGGAGGAGTGGAGACAAGCAGTTCTGCAGCGCTCATCGGCCTAGCTGATGGGTGAGACTATTCAGTAAGAGATCCTAGCTCCCTACAGCAAGGCTGTGGATGGAGGCCCGTGGTCTAGCATGTACAAGGCTCTAGATTTAAATCCCAGCTCTGAAAACAAAAAAACACAAAACCTTAAGACAGCCAGGTGGCAACACACCTGTTGCCCAACTCTTGGGAGGCTTGGGCGGGAGGACCAGGAGTTTGAGGTCAACCTGCCTGGGCTATCTCAAAAGATAAACAAATAAAACCCAACCAACGACAACAGCAAACCCAACACAATCTGGATTGATGGCTTGAGCTCTAATCCTAACACTCTCAGAATAAAACATGAGTGTGAACATTTGTGACCTTAGAGTTGGCACTGGGTTTGTAGGTCAGATACCAAAGGGTGATGGACAGAAAAATAAAGAGCTAGTCTGAACTTCAGATTGGAGACTTTATACACCAAAGAAAGTGAGAAGAAGTCGGGCATGGTGGCCTATGCACCACGGGTGCTCAGAGGCTCTCACACCAGACACGGAGAGGCACAGGTCTGGCTACATCTGGATAGTGTTCCCAGAGAGGATGAACTGAGGGTGGCGGACCGGCCTTAAATGTGGGCAGCACATCCTACAGATCTAGGACCTGGACAGAATAACGGGAGAAAAAGATGAAAAAAACTGAGCCCCATCACTCAGCATCCCCTTCTCTCTGCTTCCTAGCTGACTACGGGGGAATAATCTTTCCTCTGTCTCATAGCGTGGCTGCCCAGGCACATGGGACCAAGTGACTATGAACTGATCTCTCTGAAACCGTGAGCCAAAGCAAATCTGATCTCTCTGAAACCGTGAGCCAAAGCAAATCTGATCTCTCTGAAACCGTGAGCCAAAGCAAATCCTTCTTCCCATTAAGTTGTCTGTGTTGTGGGTATTTTGATCACAATGGCAGGCAGTAATAAATACATGGATATGCAGATGAATCTTGAATTTGATGCTGGAGTACATAGTGAGAACCTGCCTCAGAGTGGGGCTGGGGACAGGGGAGAGACTTCATGCAAAATAGGACAAAATAATTGCAAATCACATATCTGATAAGGAATTAATACCCAGAAGATTAAAGAACTCCAAAAATTCAACAACGACCACCAATCCGATCCAAAAATGGGCAAAGGACTTAAACAGGCATTTCTACACAGAAGACCAACAAGCACATGAGGATTAGGGGGATGTCCATCGAATCCATGGTGAGCGATACCCCATACTCGTTAAAATGGCCATTGTAAAATCAAGTAAGTAAAACAGGAAACAGCAAGGTCCGCAAGAATGGAGAGACGTTAGAGCCTCCATACATTAATACAGGACGTACGTTAGTGCACCCACTGTGGGAAACAGTTAGAAACGCTTCAAAACCTAGATCGTAGCATTAACTATATCCTGGAAAATCCCAAGGAACTAAGGGAGGACTCAGGGTGATGCTAACACGTTAATATTCATTGGGGGAGTTAAATAGTTGAAAGATGAGACCAGCTCCGCTAATCGACGAACAGAAGAGTGGACAGACTCACTGTGATACAGATGTACAGTGGCAAAGTGTTCAGTCTTAAAAGTAATGGGTGGTCATGCTAGTACATGGGTAAACATCAAAAATGGCACACTTAATGGTGCCGCCCACTCAGGGCTCCAGTCTACTTAATGGTGCCGCCCACTCAGGGTTCCGGCCTACGTACCTATGTGCGTACTTACGTACGTACGTACGTAATAGTGCTGCTCACTCAGGGTGGGTCTTCTCACGTCAGTTAACGCGACGTAGAAAATCGATTCCAGACATGCCCAGGATCTTGTCTCCTAGGTGAGTTCAGATCCTGTCATACTGACAATCAATATTGAGCATCTCAGTATTTCTGAGGGCTAGAGGGCTCAGTGGTTAAGGGTGCTCGATGACAAGACTGACAACCTGAGTTTGATCCCTGAGACCCACGTGGAGAGAAGTGAATCCCATTAGTTAACGACCTGATCTTCGCATGCATACATGGCATGTATACCTAAGCGTGCGCGCGCGCACACACACACACACACACACACACACACACACACACTTATTAAAAAGAGAGAGAAACTAAAATCCTACTTCCCCTCTGCTCTTAGTCACACAGTGAGAAGCAGGCTGTCTAAACTCTGGTTGGCCAGCCCTTGGATCTGCTAATGGTCTGGACTTCTAGCCAGCAGATACTGAGACATACACGTCAACTATTTAAGCCACCTAGCCACTAAAGCTTTAGAGCTACCTGGATCAAGTCAGAGGCCTAAGGAGTTCTTGTTCAACGTAGCACAGGACTGGTCAGTGGGATCTGACCTTTATTTTGTAAGTAAAATGTTATTGCTACCCAGCCGTTCCCCCTTCTACATCACCTATAGATATTTTCACGCTACAAAAGAAATTAAACAGCACTGTGATTTGGAGGTAGAACGCTCACCTGCCAATGGCTTCCACCTCCAACACTGGGAGAAAAATAAAAAACCCTCACAATCCAGAAGTTCAACAAAATGACCTGCAAGATCCAATGTGCATCATCTGATCCTTTCCGTATTCACTTGCTGACCTCCAAATCAACTGCAGAAGGAGAGAATCTGAAAGCACAGAGGCAGCTACAGTAAGCAAGGGGGCTGCATGGGCTCAGATCCTTTCAGAGGCACCAGGCTGGGGGCGGGGGAGAGCGCGGGGGAGGGGTGAAATTTGGTTAAGACCCTCCAGGCCCCGACTCTGACAATGTGGTTCTGGGTGGGCCAGACCCCCACTAGCCTCAGCACCGCATGTGCAAAATGGTCCTAATTGCTGCCCCAGGGAAGGGGGGCTTCAAGCATCCAGAGAGACTATCCATGGTAGACTCCGCCCTCCTCCGGCAGGGCTGGGAGCTCTGAACAATCTTGCTGGAGAGGACGGGTCCCTCCCCACCTTCCTCCCTGTTCTGCTGCTAGGACAAATTCCTGCAGCCTTGCATCTGAGGACAGATCTGCTTCCCTATCTGTGTTCTGCTAATAAAGAAAAAACACACTTGGCGAGGTTAGACAAACAACCGGGCAGTGATTGACAGCCGAGCCCACTCTGAGCGCTCCCGCCAACACAGAGCTCCTGAGAAAATTCTGCGCAGTCTAGGCTCTCCCCAGCATGGAGGCCTGTTTGCTTTCTATTAGCCTCACATTGTGCCCTTTAGTCACACCACCGCCACATTCCCCCAGGACTAGGGCTTGGAATCTGCTCTAGATGGGCTGCTGGTTAGGCTTTCTCCGTTGCTTCTGTGGGGCATTTTGGCTGGTCTCTGAGTACCTGATGTCTCACCTGTCCCACTCAGAGTGATTCTGCCCAGGATCACTGAGGGATCACTGGGACTCCCAGCCCCATTGCTTCTCCATCTCATCCTCATACCTGAACCGTTCCAACAGCAGACCTGAGTTGAACTGGCCCTGGCTTTGACTAGCTGCTCTCCTGTAGCTGCCAGGAGACCTGGTACCAGAGATCTATGTGGGTCTAAGAGACAATGAAATGGCAGGGCATTCTGCACAGAGGTTGCAATATCTGCTTCTCTTGAAAATCTCATCTGCCCTGAGTTGGAAACCCCGTCTGCTACATAGACAGACAGTTCTTCTGGGGCCACGGGAAAGGCCCAGGAGCAGAATACTATACAGGGACCAACAGGGTCTCTCAATCCTACGCCTCACAATGCGGACGCAGAGCATCCTTTGCTCAGCCCAGCGAGAGGGACTGTCTCCCCAGGGTCGAACGGGGTCCTTTTACCTCATGCTGACACCCGTCAGGGGACAGTGATCAGTGTGTGGACACTTTTTGCAGGCCATTGCTTACAGTCAACGTTGAAGGAAGATTAGGAAGAGCCGATAAATTCCTATCTCCTGAAGTGCGGAGATGTCCCATGTAGTCTGTTTTACTCCAGCTAAGTGGCGAGCCTCTCCGTGAACCATTTCTAAGTGCAACAGAGAAACTGAGGCTCTGTGTAAGGAGGCCAGATGCCCCCGAACCTCTTGAGATGGGTTGAAATTCCCACCCAGGCCAGTTGAGCCAGCCCTGTCCTGTCCTCCCACACCACTAGAATAATCATTAACTTAATAACCTGCTATCTATTGAGTCCCTTTCCTGGACCCACTGCAGCAAACCCATCAGCTGCTGTTTTAGAACAAGTTTCAGCTGGCTCCGGCCTCACTTTTCCTTTCTGTGTGGGGTCTGTCACCAGTCTGGTGAAGCCCTGAGGAGGTGCCAATGGCTGCTACTAATGGCAGTGGGTAGTCTGTGCCCATCTGACTAGAGAGGCACTAGGCCCAGGGTCATGTGCAGCCTGTCTCCTCCAAAGGGGTCCTTCCACCTCCCCTCACGTGAAGGGAAATTACCCATTAATGAGAGAGAATTGCAATGCAGTGTCTGGCCCTCAGCCCAAGGTCCTTGGGCAAGCCGGGAGGGAGCCGTGGTTCTGGATGGGGAATTGGAAACAAATGCAGGAGGTACACACACACACACACACACACACACACACACACACACACACACTATTATTATTATTATTGTGGACTCTGTGCTCTCCCCACTCCATTCCCTACCACTGTCCCAAATTTGGACTTTTACGGAAACGGATTTCATGCCTGGGCTTCCCGTGAACTCTCTTAATTTAATTGTGGGGCCATTATCGGCACGGGTGTAATGGGCTGTTTCCGCAGCCTTGGGGAGGCCGGGGAGGGGGTGGGTGCATCTCCCTTCTGCAGGTGGGGGGGCCACAGGAGAGGGGAGTTAGAACGGGCTGGACTCGTGCCTGCTGGGTTAGGGATATGAGAACCCAGGGCCCAGGGAGGCAAGAGGGTGAAGCTCAACACAGTGGCATGGTGTGCAGGCTCCAGGCCCAGTGAAGACAGAGGGCAAAGCATCTATAGGCAGGCAATTTGAGCTGGCATTCACATTCTAAGAGGCTGTAGTGGGGGGACTTAGCACTTGAGCCTCTGAATGCGATACCTGCCCCAAAGCCAAGGTTCTAGCCAGCAGGCCCCTTCCTGAGCTCCTTCCTTTTGGGAGCTTTTTCCATCCCTGACTCCCTGCCAGAGCTCCTCCACCACCTTCTCCAGGAAGCCTGCCTGCCTGGTGCCCACTCAGAGGCCCCACTCCTACTTTCAAGGCATCTGTGACACAGTGGCCATGGTCCTACCTCAGGAACTCTGCCCAAGCACTGGCACAAGACAGAATCCAGGGGGAGAAAAGACTAGAGGAAGGACTCCTTCTTTCCCTGGGTCAGAGCAGAGTCTGCAGAGATCATTGCTGGAGCCCACCAGCACCTTCTTGTCTTAAGTCCAGGGTCACGCCCTTCTTAGAAGGCTAGCGTCCTCATGTGAGAGCAGCTTGTGATGGGCTTTGCCTCAGTAAAACGAAGTTGGGCTTCCCTGCATGACTGAGGAGGGGCCGGAAGTCCAGGGTGGAGCCTTACAGAATCAGTTCTTCTGCCCTCCATGCCCAGACCCTGGCCTTTAATCTCAGCGCTTGCAAGGCAGAGGCAGGTGGGTCTCTGGTCCTGGCGGTTTGAGGAAGAATGGTCCCCATAGACTCATAGATTTGAGTGGTTGGTCATTACAGAGAGGCAGTACTTGAGAGAGATCAGGAGGCCTTCTCAGAGATAGTGTGTCACTGGGGGAGCCAGTCCCAGTGTCTTCCTGCCGCCTGCTCATCCAGACATAGAATTCAAAGCTCCTTCTCCAGCACTGTGTCTGCCTGCAGCCACCTTGCCTCCCACCATGATGATAATGGACTAAATTGCTGAACTGTAAGCCAGCCCCAGATAAATGGTTTTTTTTTTTTTTTTTAATAAGAGTTGCTGTGGACATGCTGGGAGGTGGTGACGCACTCCTTTAATCCCAGCACTCAGGAGGCAGAGGCAAGTGGATCTCAGAGTTTGAGGCCAGCCTGGTCTACAGAGCAAGTTTCAGGACAGCCAGGGGTACACAGAGAAACTCTGTCTCAAAAAGGAAGGAAGGAAGGAAGGAAGGAAGGAAGGAAGGAAGGAAGGAAGGAAGGAAGGAGGGAAGGGAGAGAGGGAGGGAGGGAGGGAGGGAGGAAGAAAAGTGGCCCTCACTAAAAGGAGGGAAGGAGAAGGAGAGAAGAGAGAGAGAGAGACAGAGACAGACAGACAGACAGAGACAGAGAGAGGAGAGAGACAGAGAGAAGAGAAGGAGAGAGACAAAGAGAGAGGAGAGAGACAGAGAGAGACAGAGAGAGAGAGAGAGAGAGAGAGAGAGAGAGAGAGAGAGAGGAGAGAGAGAGAGAGAGAGAGAGAGAGAAAGGAGAGAGAGAGAGAGAGAGAGAGAGAGAGAGAGAGAGAGAGAAAGAGAGAACAAACACTTCTTGGTGCCTTCAAAGCTTGAGACCCGGGGTTGGGGATTTAGCTCAGCGGAAGAGCGCTTGCCTAGCAAGCGCAAGGCCCTGGGTTCGGTCCCCAGCTCCGAAAAAAAAGAAAAAAGAAAAAAGAAAAGCTTGGGACCCTTAGCCACCTCTTTAAAGACCTCCAAAAGAGGACACAGCCTCAGGGACTGATGCTTAGAACTTCTAAGAATCTAAGAACCTGGGTCAAGGGTGCACAGAGATGGGTGATCAAGAAAGACAAATCTCAGGTAGAAAGCAGAGACAAAAGGCAAAAATGTAAAAATTATCTCAAGAAGCATGTGGCCACAGCTGCCCGCTCAGAGACAGACTTTCTGTATGGTCAGGGCCTAGGACAAGCCAGAATCTTCCCCTCTCCAGCAGGCCAGCCTCTGACAGGGCCACTGTCTCCTTGTTCCCCACACACACACACACACACACACACACACACACACACACACACACACACACACAAAAAAAAAATAAAATAAAAGGCAGACCCAACAAGGCCACTGGGGCCACTCAGAGGGCTTCTCCTGGGGAACAGAACCAGGAGCCTAAGCAAACAGCAGACTCCTTAAAGGAGTCTTGACCAGAAGTTCGAAGAGGGCCACCCGAGGCTTCCCCACCTGGAACGCCCTGGAAGCAGGGCGTGGGGAACTGGGCTGAGGTCTCATTTTCACAGCCCTGTGCTGGCCTACCATGGATGACCTTCTAAATGACAAGGACATCCCCCAGGTCGTGTGTCTGCATTTCTATTGTCTAGGATCCTGAGAGTGAAGAGTTTGTGTTTGAAGGCCCCGATTTCCTAGGCCACAGACCCGAGCTGACACTGGGAGAACTGGGAGAGCACCAGTGGCCAGTCTTCCCCAGGCCCCTGGGGAGGGTGAGCATGGCAGACCAGCCTCCCCTATCAGATCCTAGGGCTGCCCCAGCCCCACTCCCAAGGGAAGGCAGCCAAGGCAGGCAGGACTTCAAATACTTTGGGGTTATTTTATTTTATTTTATTTTACATAAGTGGAAGCAAAAATTGGTTTCTCGTGTGGTCTGGAGCGTTCCAAGCAGTAAGAGTACTTCCAGCTCTCTCCTCTTGAGGTGGGGGTGGGACAAGATGGAGGACAAGAATGAGCCTGGAGATCTTTTCCTCTTACAAGAACGGGAGCAATGTGCCCTTAGCCTCCATGAAGCCCTTCTAGGCCACCGGCTTGCTGTATGACCTGGGTAGACCACTCGTCCTCTTTAGTTTCATGCTCACTGGAGTGTAAAACGGTCTAAAGGGGGCTGGAGAGATGGCTCAGCAGTAAAGAGCCCTGGCTGCTCTCTTAGAGGATCAGGGTTCGATTCCCAGCATGCACGTGGTGGCTCGGCGAATCCAGAGCTTTCTTTTGGGACACTGGGCGTCCACAAGATACACAGATATAAATCTGGGCAAAACACTCATATACGTGAAAAATGAGTTAAAAAAAACAAAACAAAACAAAACAAAACTCTTTAAAAAAATATTCTAAAAGCTCCTTTGTCTGCATGACGCTTTCTGGGGGTTGTGGATCTCTCCAGAGGCCAGAGAGTCACTTGTGTCACCTGAGAGACCTTCCACTAAGACAGGGCTCCCTCTTCCCTGGTCCCTGAGGCAGTCCCTTCCTTTGATCAAACTCAGTTTACCCTGGGCAGGGGACATGCAGAGACCTAGGGCACACCCAGGTCTGTCACTCATCCCAAAAAGCCTCTCTCACGGCCACAGCCTCCGCTCCCCCCATCCCTTCCAACCCTATCACCGTCCCTCAGTTCGCCACAGATGCTCTCCAGGGAGTCTGAAGAACGTGCTCTCTAGGAAAAGTCGTCATTTTTGACTTCTCTCTCTGCTCCCCAGTTCTCCCTTTCTCCTCCATTCTCCGCTCTAGCTGCCTGAGGGAAGTACCCAGGCTCCAGGCCCAAACATCCCAGAATATTCAAGTCTACTGCCCTCAGGACAGTGCCACCCAGGGCCCCTGAGGCCCTGCCTCTGCTTACTCCTGCAGACTCCTCTGCTGCTCTCCTGACTCCTGGACCACCTCTAAGTGTCTGGAAGATGGATGGGTTTTCTCTCTCCACCTTTTTGCCTACCTTAACTCTGAGTACCTCTCTCCAACACCCTGATCTCCGACCTGGAGCTCCTAACCCCTAAAGCCTTTCCCTCACAGGTATGCTAGTTGATACGTATGTCAGTCAGCTCCTGCCACTGACTGTAATAAGTTAGCCCACCCCTTGGTGGCCGAAATCCCCCAACTCACCTGCAAAATATCCATCTACAAGGTTTGCACTCAAGAACTGTGTAATATTTTGCAAAAAAAAGTCTCATAATCTTTTAAGTAAGTGTACAGCTTTGTGTTATGTTGTATCCACAGCTGTTCCGGGTTGCATGGGATCCCAACTTCATAGTCTGGGTTGGGTGACGGCTAAAATATCTTGGGACTTGGGCAGGATGGCGGAATTACCTTGTTACTGAGTGTTGCTTAGCTCTGAAGCACCCATGTGGTGATGTTCTCAGAGACAGTGTCCCACTCCAGGACTGGCACCTTCTCCTTCCGCCTGACTCAAGTTCAATGCCTGACTCCTGGGGGTTCGTGGGATGACGCTGAAGGTCATTAGCTGCTGACACACACTACAGGGGCCCCTCCACAACTTGGAAGCCACACCCACCTGAGGGCTTTGACTCTAGTGTTCCCGACTCCAGAGGGGATCAAGGGACCAAGGGTTCTGAATCCTAGAAAAGCAGCTGATCCCAACATGCAAAGTAGGAGGAAAAATACGTTCTGCCTACCTCCTGGTACCTCCTGGTACCTCCTGGAAGAGATCTCCAGGTCACTGGAGACATCAGACACGAGTCCCAGTGATGGCTTACAGTTTCCTCGTCTGCAAAGCAAAGAGCCTACCTGTCTAGAGGGCTTCCAAAAGACACAAGGGGCAGCAGGATTGGGTGGAAGATATCCACCCCCACCCCAGAGTTCTTGGGATCAGATCCCCACCTGGCAGCTTTCAGCAGCCAGGCTTAGGCAGTGGAAACAAGATGAGGGTACAAGAGTCTAGAGGACTCAAGGGCCAAGGGCCACTCCATGGTGGCAGATTCCAGCTACCACTGCATCTCAGGTCTTTCATGCTTGGGGCAGCTTCGTCAAGGATCCACCCAGGTATTGGCAGGCCTGTCACTCAGGCCTAATCCCCGCCCATTTTCCACCTCCCCCCCATGCTTCCCACTCCCACTCCCTCCTCGTGGTGTTGTCAGGGGGAGAGAGTGTGAAGGGTAGGGCAGACGAGATAACCTGCACTGAGACCTGTGTGCCTCTCTCCTCCCCACCCCTGCCCTATCTATGAGCGGGGCTCTTCTGGAAACATTCACAGGCTTGCTGTCCTAGTTAGGGTTTTGCTGCTGTGAACAGACGCCATGACTAAGGCAAGTCTTATAAAGGACATTTAATTGGGGCTGGCTTACAGGTTCAGAGGTTCAGTCCATTATCATCAAGGAGGGAGCATGGCAGCATCCAGGCAGGCATGGTGCAGGAGGAGCTGAGAGTTCTACATCTTCACTGGAAGGAAACCAGGAACAGACTGGGCATCCTCAGGCAGCTAGGAGGAGGGTCCCCAAGCCCACCCCACAGTGACACACTTCCTCCAACAAGGTCACACCTCCTAATAGTGCCACTCCCTTGACCAAGTATATGCAAACCATCACGCTTGCTTGAGGGACACTGCCTGGTTGATGACAGAGACAGTTCCAGTAAAACATTCAGACTCCCACAAATAGCCGTGTGATGTTTGTGTTGAGTGACTTGAGTGCAGAACCTGGTGGCCAGGGACCACCTGAGACTCATGGTCCGTCTTGGACTCCAGAGTTGGAATCAGGAAATACAGGGCTCACGCTCTTATTGGTCAGAACAGAAGCCAGGCCTCTCCATAGACTGCCAAGCTCGGCGCCCATCACTGTCCGTGGAGTCCGATTTATACCCTCCAAGCATCACGTGTCCTCTACAGGCCTTGCCTCAGCTGACATCACTCTGCCAACAGCCTGAGTCCTTGGAAGTGGCGAGAAGCTGCAGCACACTGCCAGAAGTTTTAACTGGTCCGTCTCTCTCTGTGGAGTCCCAACAAATGCAGCTCAACTACACCAGGTAAGGCGGACTGATAATGTTTGTAGTTAGTAAAGAATCCTTCATCGTGTGTTCTTTCTCGTGCTTGCTTTAGCAGAACATCCTCTCTCCTGTCTGCTTCAGCGAATCGTTCCTTTATGTGTTTGCCCCAGCAGAACACCATCCAACAGGCTTCCCAAAGAACACTTAAGTTTCCATTTCAGTCTTGGGCATGGCCACATCCACGCAATGTACTCTGAAAGGTGTCCTTTGCTGTCAGAGGATGAAGAAGCCCTGGGGCCACACCAGAGAACCTCCACCTCTAGCCCCTCACTTGGAGACTCCTGGGGTGACAAGGTCTGTGCAGGAGAAGATGGGGAGAACAGTCCTCTCCCCATCTTGATCCTTGGCCATCCCTTTAGTCACAGAGAGTGAAGCTTCTCTCCTGTGGAGACCTCAGTTCACAGCATTCTCCAGCCAGGGCTGTGCCTCTGGTACTCACATCTTATAGTAGACGGGAGGAGAAGTAGGGTCCTCCCCTGCTTTGGCTGCTCCCTCAGTCCTCTCCCCTGCTCTCCTGACTGCTCCCCATTTGCTGTCACTGCTGGACCCCACTGCCCTGCCCCCAGTACTGAGCAGCCTGGAGGACAGATCCTGTCCAGTGTCTTGTGATGCTCACCCATCTGAGTTTGAGCAGAGCTGGTAGAGCCCTCCAGGGACCAAGCAACATTCCTCACCTCACCTTTGCTCAGAAAAACATGGCTTCAGGCGTGTGACTGACTCTGTCACTGAGTATCAGGTAGTGATCCAGTCTGGGCTTTCCTGCGCCTCCCTAAGGGGAAGCCATGGCTCAGAGAAGGGAAGTGGTTATCCCCAGTTGAGCCGTTGTCCCCAAGAAAACACAAACGGAGCGCTCAGAAAGAATGTTAATTGCAGCAGTGTTTTTGTTGCAAAGCCCCAAGCCCACCTAAATGCGCCTGTGTCCATCAATAGAGAGGTAACCGAACACATGAGGGGGCTCACGGCGGCTTGGGGATAGAGGGTGGATGCCTGTTTGGGCAGGTAAGAGCCTGGAAATCACAGTGTGATGAAGACAGCTACGACTCAGAGAGGCCCGGGACAGGAGCCCGGTGAAGCCTTCAAAACCCCAGTAAATCCTGCACCAAGCAAACAATCGAAGGAAGACATACTTGAGGTAACTGGGCAAGCATGGATGCCTCTAGGCATTAGATGCTCATTTTGCTGGGCTGGGCTGAGAGAGTACGGCTACTGAAGACAAGCAGACTGATCTTAGGGTCGATTGGATGTACCCCAAGACCCTGGCTGACCTAGAGCTGTATTTTAGCATGACTGCTAGACATGGGGACTCTCAGAATCCCAACCACGTGTTCAGAAAAAGGCATCCTCGGTTTCTGTCCAAAATGATCTCTTCCTTTAGAGACGGCTGGTTGGTTCTGATGAGGGCTTGGGCTCTCCTCTCCCCTGACCAGACATAGACATGCAGTCCTCAGCTCTGTCCTCTCCAGATGTCCAACCAGAGGTCTGAGGCGGCTGAAGTATCTTCCCAAGTATCCGTCTCCCCAGCCCGTGTCAATGGGCAGCAGGAGCAGACCCAACGGTTATGACCCAGGTCCAAGGTCAGGTTGCTAAAAACCTGCTTCTCACTCCCCAGCAGACCAAGCCTCTAGCTAGTCCCTCACAGACTGCCTGTCTACACGTGGCTACCCACGGTACCCTAGCCGTGTTACTGAGGAGGAAGAGGTAGGTACTCAGTGCTCACTCAGACCAAACACGCAATAAGCCCTCAGTCAGCTGTCCCAGTGATGGCTTCCAGCATCAGGGTCAGCATCTCTACCTCAGAAACCCAGCTCGGGCCAGTCGCTTTATTTCCACAGCCAAAGGTCAGCCTCTCCTCTGCCCCTCATCCAGTTCGCCTTTCCTGGGTACCAATGGAATTCCCTTCTTGCCTTGTCACAGTTCACAGAGATGCCTAGGGGGAGCCCAGCCAATAGCATCAGCTGTGTTAGACAGAGTGGCCTTGGCCCAGAGAAGCCCCTCTTCATACAACGGGAATCCGGGCTGGAGAAGATCCTGTTGGGCACGTGCCAGCCCTGGGCTAGATGCCTTCCCTGCCTGTAACTCAATGTCACCAAGTCCCACAGCAACAATGGTAGACGTGGTGTCCCATGTGCCACCTCAGTGGATCGGGTGTGTTAGCTCGCTAGGTCAAGGCCTGCAGCAATATAGTTTTCTGTATGCACAAAGCAGGGCATAGCATCTACGGTGAGGCTGGCTTCAGCTATCGAGTCTAGACTCCAGAGAAGGAGCTAGCCAAAGTCACAGCAGAGACGGCCTGATGATCTGGGAGCTGCTGAGCTGATCCTGCTTCCTATGCCACCTGGTACTCTGGCCACTCATTCGGGATAAGGAGTCCAGTGCCCCCTGCTTTAACCGGAAGAGTCAAGTGAAGCCACAGCACGGCCCCCGGCGCCACAGATGCCGCCTGCCGGAGGCCCTGGGCAGCCACAGGATCTGCAGTCGTGCAAATGATTAATGTCAGCTTCGCGGAGGGCTAGGGTCCACAGGAAATTGGAGTGGATGAATTTAAGAGAGAAACCCCTTGTTTAAACAGAACTACTTTAGAAAATAAATACTGCTGTGCTTGGTGGTAAATACAGATATTTGGGAGGGATGGAGGTGGAAATACGAATTTAATAAAGCTGGCGGCACGTGGCCCTATTCCAGGGGAGCTCTAAGTGGCTGTCTCAACAGCTCAAGGCAGAGGTGGGCATCCCAGTGACTGGCACCACTCCCCCACTTACTGTTCCGCACTTGGTAACTTGTGTCTACCGAGCCTCAAAGGGAGCCAACAAAGTCCTGCCAGCACCCCCACTTTGTCTGAAAGTTCTGTGTACCCCACAGCCAGCAAACTGCCGTGTGACATGATCATATTAGGGACAGAGATTTTGTTCACGCTGTCCCTCTTGCTAGGATGCCCCCACAACTTCCACATGTCTTGTCCTCCAACCTTCTACAACCAAGGGCTCCCCCCCTTGGAACGCCTCCTGGCCTAGCTGTGTCCCTGCTGCCCTCAGTCATATACCAGCTGCCCTGGGCTATAAACCCACAACCTCTCACACCTCTCCTGGGACCAGAAGACCTCAACTCCATTGGTTTGAAAATATAGCAGAGCTCCAGGAGCTTCAATAAACATCCCTGGGCCACGTAGAAAACAAGTGTCAGAAAGAGAGCAGCCCAGGGTTGGAGACATGACCCATTTCAAAGGGGCAGGGCCAAAATGTGGCAATGTGGAGTAATCCGGGGATGCTCTGTGGAGGCTGACTCCTTCCTGTGTGTGCCTTTCTCTCCCTGGGTGCTTTCTACTTTCCTTTGTGTCCTAATGTAAGGATGTGTACATCTGGTGTGACCACACATATTCCATTTATGAGGGATGGGTGCGCTTGGCCAAGCTCCCTGTATCTCCCTGTATCTTCAAAGCGGGGACCATTTATGGCTTCCCAGGATGGTCAAGATGGCTGATACCACTTCATAGAGACAGAGCCCCAGCATCTACAACAGAGGGATTAGGGGTCCCAGAGAGGAAGTCACACAATGGCTTCCCATCTGGGGAAGTCCAGGTCGTGGCTTGCTCTGCTCCCAAGTACAATGCATGCTTCCTTCTCCCCAGATCTCTAGAGAAGGTACTGGCACTACTTTTCAGGTGGAGAAATCAAGGCATAGACAGGGAAGGAAGTAGCCTAGGGGGCCTAACAGCGTGTGTCAGCCTGAGGCTGTCTACAGGCAGTCCCTGGAGGCGGAACTCCCAAGTACCTCATCCTTATGCCCTCCTCTTATAGCTGAGCACAGAGAGGACTCTGACGACAGTCTAGCCCAGTGAGCAGAGCCCAGCATCCTTTTCCCTCGTAAGAAGACTGATAACAGCCCCTAGGGGTTTGGGGGCTGACCCAGCAGATGGACAGGTGCCAGGGGGCACATCCCTCCAGAGCCGAGCGGAAGACACCTGGCGTGGGAAGGCGCCCACTCAGGGAGACAGATCTCAGGAGCGGGTCCCCTGCTATGTCAACACGTGTTGGATGGGAGGTGATTTACACGGGCCTCCTAATCCCCCGCCAGGTACCCTGACTCATGCAGCCTGGCACCCCCCGCCCCCCACAGGTGGACAGACACTCACGGCGGCGGCCGCGGCGGCGGCTCAGAGCCGCTGTTGGTTTTTCATAAGCCTGCCTTGAAATTTGTCAAACCGCATATTGTTCCAGCCCACACCCGTCAGAAGAACCAGCCGCCAGATGGGCCACCTCCTCCCCCAACTCGCTCCAGGCAGAGAAGTTACACATAGGCTTTGTGTCAAACCTTTAAGAGGGAGAAATAAAAAGAGAAGACAGGGTAGAAATTCTTTAAGGGGGGGGAGGGGCGTGAACCGGAGTCTGAACAGGGCAGGTCTACGGCTGTGCGCAGCCGCGAGCCTGCTGATGCCCGGGCTTCACGCGAAAACTCCAGCCAGCGGTAAATAAAACTTCCCGCCTGTCAGACCGTTCATTACCGAGGTGCACATAATTTATGTACTTAAGAGCTGCCTCGGCCAAGCTATCACACGGCGAGCATGCTTCATAGGTGTTAGTGTTTATACGGACAGTAAATAAATGTCAAACACACACAAAATCCACTCTCTGGCGGGTGGTGACGTGGTCCCATCCATCACCGGAGCTAGAGGCTCCAGCCCGGGACTGCCAAGGCCCCTAGGCTGCTCGGCAGCGTGGCAGCTGGGCTGGTGGGGGGCGGAAAAGGCTTTATGTCAGGAGGGAGAAACCTTAGAAGGGAGGAAGGTTCCCACCTGTGCCAAGGTACAGAGGCATCCTGCTGGGACAACGACCCGGTGCCCAGCCCCCTAACACAGCCAGTCTTCTGAGCCTGGTTGAGTAGACTCCACGACTCCCCTGGCCTTGGAGATTGGTTGGAAGGGCCTTATGCATCCAAGCCCAGCCAAGCCAGCTGAGGCTGAGTCTGGAGCCACCTCAGAGGCTGAAGCTAATAATAGCAGTGCCTGTCAGCGCCCAGCCAGACTAGAGAGTTTCCATCCCTTAGCTCACTGTTCCTCACGAAGCCCACCAGGTAGGTCCTGTTTTTGAAGGCTTCAAACTAGTTTAATGGGATTTTCAAATTCAGAAAGAATGCTTTGCATGTCTTACCACGTGAAATGCACAAGGGGTAGGCGTGGGCTTCCACTCTGCTGGCCCATCCCAGAGAGAGCTTGGTCGGTCTCCTGTGGGAGCCACGCTCGCCTGGTCTTAGCCACCCAAAACTGTAGGAGCTGTCCTAGCCTCCTCAGGAAATGTCACAAGCGTCCTGCCAACCAGGTCCCCTCACTCCCCTCCAAGTCAGCAGCCATTCAGATATTCATGTGAGAAGCCGAAGGGCTACTATAGGGTATGTCCCACCCCCACACCCCCTACACACCTCGGTGCAAAACTTTATTTGGCAATAGGGCTGGTGATCAGGGTATTAGTTAAGATGAAGTGATGGTGAGATTGGCTGGGACCTAATCCAATATGGCTGCGCCCTTACAAAAAGAAAAAAAAAATCAGATACGGATTCATGCACAGAGGAAAAAGCATGGCAGAGGGAGCCTGCTGCTGGCTCCTGCAGCCAGGAGAAGGCAGCCAGAAGCTGGAGAGGCCCAAGCAGGTTCACAGGAACAAGCCTGCCAAACACCTTGATCTTGGACTTCCCACCTCATGAAGGAAGAGACACAGAATGTCTGCAGTCTCAGCTCTCCAGGCCACCGGGCTCTGGTCCCACAGTCCCAGAAAGGTTACAGGGACGCTGAGGGCTTGCAGCAGCACACTTCCAGGCACACATGAGGGAGGAGGCTGAGGGAAAGTTTTGGGATTGGCCGGATATAGGTCTTGCCTCCCTGGGGGTGAGTATCCATCAGTCAAATGGCCTCTCTGGGCTCCACATCCACAGAATGCAACAACAGGGAGACTACTGCAGCTATGATAAACCCGGTCCCAGGCTCCCAGGGGCCTCTGGGGCTGTCAGTGAAGGCCACTCTCCAGACAGAGCTTAAAGGCAGAGCCATATTGAAATCCATCACCAGAAATGACCTACTATCATGGTAAGCCTCGCCTTATCTCTCACAGCTAGGTAACCCAAAGGCTTCTGGGATAGAGAGACAGCAAGGTAGACGTTACACAACCATCATGGACTCAGCCCGGCCTCTTTGCTCTACAGCTGAGAAAGATACCCTGGTGTTTGAATGAGTTCAGGGACACCAGGGAGGCTGAAGCCTGGAAAAGTCTGATCTGAGGTCCCTGGCTTTAGTGCCTCTTACAGCCTGTGCTGCTCTCCCTGTCCGCCCATCACAAGAACAATGTGGTAGCAGCCTGCAGGGCTCCTGTGGCCAGCAGCCCTCTGGGGAGTCTGGTATCCATGCTGGACCGCTGGCTATTGACTTGTTTGTCTGCTGGGACTGCAGACGTGCTGCCTGACCATTGATTGAAACATGTCAGTAACACCCAAGCACTCGATAGGCAGTAATGCAGAAGCGGGGAATTAGCTAGAACGCTCATGGCTCGGCCGTTTGCTGAGGTTGGGCTGGCAGAGACTGTTGGGGCAGGGCAGTTTGTCTGTCCCATCAAAGGTATAAGCAGCAGCTATCGTACAAACGCACACCTTTAAGGTCGAGCGCCCCAAGAAGTGCGCATCCCACGTGTGACTGTTAATCTTGATTGCCCATTTGCTAGGATCTAGAATCATCTAGAAGATAAGTCTGCCACACACTGGCCTACCCCACTGTCCAGTCTACCACTGCCCCACTAAGCCAGAGATAAGCCCACATCACCCCCACTGTGGGTCACATCCGCTTCTGGCCACACCCAGCACACTCCCCTCCTCATTCCACTCCCAGCTCCCGTTCCCCACCAGGACCCTCTCTAGCTCCCACTTTGCAAGTGTGTGACTTTGTGACTTCCTGTGACCTCAGAGAGGTTTGGTTAACTCCTCTGCAGAGTATGTTGATGGCGTGTGCTCAAGGATTAGCCTTCCACATCTCCTTACAGAACACCTACCTCTGTCCCATAAACCAGAGGTACAGAGGTACACAAAGGGGGTCGTTCCCAGGCACGTCCCTAAAACAGAACCCTGGGGACCAGCACGTTACAGTTAGCAGGAATTCCTGCCCACTTTCTCACTGGTCCTCATGTCATGCCTCTGGAAGTTTCCATCTGGGGAGACTGGCCACACCACCTCAATCACTTACCCCACGTCTTTATCCATGGGTCGAGCCAGTCAGCCTCATCCTGACATGGGCTCTGAAGAATGGGTCACTTGGCACCATGGTGGGCTGCGGGACCTGGTGACTTTAGCCTTCCCCATCTAAACTCCATGTTAGCCCCAGTGCGAGCCGTGGGAAGAGGTCTCGCTCCTCCCTCTGACTATGGAGCTGACTCAAGTCTTCCCCTGGTACCCACAGCGGTTGTGTTGTGCCAGGGAAGAGACCTCCTTGGAACGAGGCTAGAGCTGAGCCCTCCTGAAACCGTCTGGAGGTACTGGTGGTTGGGACAACTTGAGATATGCTACTAGAATCTAGTAAATGAAGACGGGGAGTTTGCTCAGCACCTAAATGGCATACAACGTGTCTATCTAGAAAGCAATTCCCACCATGACAGTTACACCTGGAGGCTGAGACCCGTGTCCAAGCCTGAGGTGCTGAGGGATTGCTGAACAAAGTGATGGGCAGGGCTCCTCAGGGCCTGAAGCAACCTCCCCTCTATCCCCAATACTTCCCTTTCCTAAATCCTGCTGTCAGAAGACAGCCAGGAAACAGAGCTACGCTTGTGCTGAGAGAGCAGCAACCTTGAAAAATCCCTTTCCTAGCAACTATGTCCCTTCAGCCTACACCAAAGTTCTAACCCAAAGCTCTCACCAGGATGCTGGCTTGATTGATTGATGATGAGGATAATGATAATGATGATGGTGGTGGTGGTGGTGGTGGTGGTGGTGGTGGTGGTGAGGATGAGGTGGAGAAGGGTGGCGGCGGCGGTGATGGTGGTGGTGGTGGTGGTGGTGGTGGTGGTGGTGGTGGTGGTGGTGGTGGTGGTGGTGGTGGCGGTAGTGATGATGATATAACAATACTTTGACGCAATCCTTTGTTTCTTTTATCATTTTAAATGTTTATTATTGTAGATCTTTTTATTAAAACATTTTCCATAAAAAAAAAACTTTCCAATAGCTGGGTGGTGATGGCACACACCTTTAATCCCAGCACTCAGGAGGCAGAGACAGGCAGAGCTCTGAGTTCCAGGGTAGCCAGGGATACACAGAGAATCCCTGTGTAGAAAAACCAAAACAACAACAACAACAACAACAACAAAAAACCCACTGAAATCTGTATTTATTGTTTGTTTGTTGTTGTTGTTGTTGATGATGATGATGATGTGTGTGTGTGTGTGTATGTGTGTGTGCACGAGCGTGTGTACATGCATGTGGGTGCTCTTGGAGGCCAGTGGCAGCATTGGATCCCCTGGAGCTGGAGCATGATTGTGAGCCACCAAACATGGCTTCTGGAAAGTGCTTCAGGGCTTCTGGAGCAGCAAGAGATGCTCTTACATCGCTGAGCCACCCTGCAGACCCTTCTCTTCCTTTATTTAGTGGTGCCTTCTATTCATCCTCTGATCATTTCACGTATGTAAAGAATGCACCTGGATCATATGGCCCCCTAACTCCCCTCTCCCAGCTCTCCCCAGGAACCCCAAACTCTTCCCCTCTCTTCCTTCTAGGGACCCCCAACACATCTCCTTCCCTCCTTCATGTTCTGCTACTTTTTGTTAATAGCACACTGGGTCTGATTAGTGACGCCTCACAGGATGCTGACCGCTCTTGTTAGCTCCATCTTATGCAGGTCCACGGGCACTGTGGTCATATCGCGCCCTGAAGACGGTGTTTCACAGAATTCCTTCCCACCCTCAGGTTCTTACAGTCTTTCAGCTTCTCTTCCATGGTGTTTGCTGAGCCTTGGGCTAGCATGTGTTATAGATGTCACATTTAGGGCTGAGCACTCAACTGTCACCTATCCTCAACACTTTGACAATCTGTGAGTCTCTGCCTAAGTGCTGCACACGGAAGAGAGAGGCTTCTCTGGACAAAGTTGGGAACAGCACTAATCTATGGTTGTAAGCAGAAATAATCTAAACAATAGTAGTAGATTCTCCCTAGAGCCTGAGGCCGCTCAAGACATGGACTTTTAACCACGTTTACAGTAGCAGGTTTGAACTCCCTCTGTAGAACAGGCTTCAAACCAACCCCTCAAATGTTGGTAACCCCTATAACCTGCATGCCGTTATTGTGCTCATGGTTATGTCTTGCCGGGCAGGTAGGACATTGTCTCTTGACATGACTGAGACAGTGTGGCCAGTGGTAGAGAGAAGAAAGCATGTTCTGAGGGCCGTGAGTGAGGCAGGGTGGTGGGATAATGAAGGCCAGAGAATGGCAGTCTCAGGAGACCAAGAGGCAGAGCCCTGCTGAGGACAAGGCTCTGACACTCTTAGTTGAAGGGAGTAGGTATTAGTAGATGACAGGTAGCTTGGGCCTGCCACAGAAGCGGGTAAAGAGGGGGGAATGGCTCAAAGGAAAAGGGGTCCCAGTCCATTGGGCTGACCTGGTTCCTTCAGCTCAGCCATCAATTTCCCCTCTTCCTTTCCTTTTCCAGACCTCTTGCTCCATGCCCCTCTGCCTCAGGGTATCTCCCTCTTTCCCCTCTCCTTTCTACTACCTCACATCAATCCTAAAGGCGGCACACAGAGCCCTTGCCTGTAGGACAAGTCTCTATGGCATCCATGGTCAAATAAAAACCTTGGAAGTCATGGTGGGCACTTAGGGCCTGGGTAAGCTAAGTACAACACCCCCTACATCTCAGCCCCTGTGTGTCTCTGAGCCCTAGTTTACCCCTTTGTCTGCGATAGTGGAAAAAGCCACCCCCCTTTGAGAACCCTGTAGTGACACCAGAGACCTGGGTCCCAGGGTTCCAACAGATCCCTTCAAGCCGGAAAAAAGTTTGTATTGAGCTGGTCTTCATCCTCGCAGGCTGCAGCTCAGTGGTTGAGTGCATCTGTGTTTGCATGCACATTTGCACATTCTGACAGGACAGATAATGTCTTAGCTCTTATGTAATGTGTAAGCAAATGCCTCAGACCTGTGCACTTGAACCTGCGTCATTGACCTTTCTCCACCATGTTCCGATATTCATACTAAGCTCAGTAGACTACTGCCTCCAGGCCAAATCCAATTTGCGGTCTGCTTTTACTCAGCCTAGAGCTAAGCATGGCTTTATTGTTTGCAAATGGCTAGGGAAGAAGGAAGAAAAAGAGGAGAAGAGGAGGCCTGAAGAGGAAGAATGAAAGGGGGAGGGAAATCAATCAGGGCACAGTGACCCACGTGGCCAGCTGGACCTAAAGCATAACCCTTTACAGTGAAGTTTGCAAACCTTTCGTTTGGACGTTCACAAACAACATAATGGCCTTGATTTGTGGTGGCCAAAACCTTCTACGGCCTCCATAGCCCACTGCAAACCACAAACACGAGGCTGCAGAGAGTGGGTTTAGAAAGGGAGGCCCTTGTGAGTTAGTGGCTGCTGAGTCTCTATCCACAGCCTTGGAGCAGGGGCTCAGCAACCCGGTTCCCATCCAGTCTAAGACTTGTTACATTGTATCTTTAATCACTTTCCCTTTCCTGATGACTCTGCTCACTGAACTTGTGCATCCTTGCTGTGGGGCAGCCAGCTGGGAGAAAATAGCTGATTCCCAGGGGCCTCCGTCAACAAAGAGGGTCACTGGGGAAAGGGGCTCAAGACCACCTCTCCAGAGAAGGTCTATTGGTGCGGACAGTGTCAGCTTATTCTGAATGCGATGCCTTTCTCTGACAGATGCTGTAGAGAGCAATCAGTTTGTGTCTGAGGGCCCGGGAGAGCCTAGAGTGGTGAGGTCACATTCCTCTCCTGCTTAGGGCCATGGAAGGAAGCTTACCAGCAGATCATTAGTTCCCTTTCCCGAAGCTTCCTAAGACCCCCCTCTTCTATCTCTTCAGTTTCTAGAGCCAAGAAGTTCCTGCCCAGGTTTAAACCGGTTCTAGTTGGTTTCGTCACTGGCAACCAACAAAGTCTCAAGTATACTCTCCTATCCACGGATTGAGCAGCCCCGTGTTCACCAAGACAGCCATCAGGTCAGCTCTGCCATGTCGGAACCCATGACAGTTTTGCCAAGATGAGAGGCCAGGTCTGGGGAGCTAGAAGTCAAGGACAACCAGCAGGGGCTGAAGAAGATGGAGAAGAGCTGGAGGAGCAGGAAGAGCAGGGGAGAAGAAAGAATGTAGACACAACTGGAGGGTGTCGTCCTGCGTTCTGCTGGTGACACAGTCCAGCCCAGGCCATGCAGGGGACCTGGAGAGGGAGCACAGAGAGGAAAGGCTCTAAGAGGTGATTCCTGAGCTGGTGGGGTGTCATCTAATGGGACCCACTTGTCACAGACACCCCACAGACCTTTCTTAGCCAGGCCTCAGGCTCACCTGGGTAAACAATGCTAGAACGGCCGAGCAATGCAGGAACTCAGCAGAAAGCCAGGCTCTGGGCTCGCCCACCACTTCTCGGACCTAGAGCCTGTTCCTGGAGGGAGGAGAATTTTCATTATTTTTTTTTTAAGCAGAAGGACCAGCAATTTGGCAGTAGGTAAAGGCATTTGTCCCCAAGTGTGATGACCTGAGGTTTGAAGTTGATCTCGTGTCCACGCAGTGGAAGGAGCGAACCGGCTCTTATGAGTTGTCCTCTGATCTCCACATATACTGTGGCCTGTGTGTGCTTCACCCCAATGCACAACAACAACAACAACACCCGAGAAGGAACAAACACCAGAAACAGTGCCCGGGAAGCAGCTTGCACACCGCCCAGCTCAGCCCTCTTCACTGAGTTTCTCGTCCAGCTCCATCTTGGTCAGATATTCAATACTTCCTTTAGGAGAACACATACATTTGTTTGACTTGCAATATTGAATTTGGAGGCCGTTCAATTTCAAATTTCAGGAGTGGGGCAGTGGGGAGACACCGTAAATTAAAAAATTCTTTCCTCTTCGGTTTCTACCCAAGATTGTATATTTTTTGATGGCAAAATTAGGGATTAACTATAAACATGTGTTTGTTCGATATACTGACGAGGTTGTGAGAACAATGGCCGAAGCCAGGGGGATGGGGGAGGGTCTGCAGGCTGCAAATCTTCTGCGGGGGTGTGGGGGGACACTCTGTCTCCTACAGGCTCCTACAAGGGTGGAGAAAGAGAAGAACTGGGCTCAGAAGGGATGGGGTATGGGAGGGCAAGATCCGGAGGAGAGCGAGGAGGAGGAAGAGGACCCCTCCCAACAGCAGTCAAATCTCAGAGCACTGAAAATCCTTACTCCACCTGAGCACCATTCTGCCCTGTGTCCAACCAGCTGGCCCTGTTCTTTCTCCTCAGTGCCTCTTCGCTAATGCTGCATTCCTTCTACCGCTCCCCACAGGGCCACTGAACATCTCTCATTTGCCAACACTACTGGGCTCAGGAGACTGCCACGGCAGGATAGGAGGTGGCTGCTCCCATGCCTGTCCTTCTCCATGCAAAGGAACAGCCAGTAGGCCACTTGGGTCATGAAGAGCAGGTTCGTGACAGTATTTACAGGTGAGTGCCACCTCAGAGGCAGACAGAGCACTGTACCTGTGATGGTCCCAAGTGGATAGAGACTGGGTTCAGGGAAAAGTCTGGAGAGAAGTTTGAAGGAGAAAAGGAGTTGACCAAGTGAGGGAGGAGGCTCAGAGCGTCTTCCAGGCGAAGGGAGAGGCCTGTGCAAAGGTCCTGGGGTACAAGAATATAAAGATATGGGGTTAAAACTAAGGCCAGTGAGTAAACAGATATGAAGAGTGTGGCCCAGCCAGGGAAGACAAAAAGATCTTCTGGGAAATTCTACCAGCAGAAATCTGTGGGGAAAAGAAGAGCACTGGGTGACTCTCTAGGAGGGCGGGGCAGGGAGGTGACAAAGATGACGGCAGAAATAACAGATGTTGCTTCGCTGGTCAAATTAGAGTGGAACCTGGTGGCAATGTGACACAGAGCTGAGGATGGAGCTGAAGTGGAAGGCAGGTGAGTTTGGGGGGTCAGGAAGGAAATTGAGTCTCAGTGTGCAAAACCAGGTACAGCCTGTGCCAGGAGTCCAGGAGGTGGAGCAAAGCAGCCCTGGGAGCACTGACTGGAGGGCCAGCACCAGAGGAGGAACACTGAGCGGAGGAGGAGCACTGAGGGGAGGAGGAGCACTGAGGGGAGGAGGAGCACAGAGGGGAGGAGGAGCACAGAGGGGAGGAGGAGCACTGAGGGGAGGAGGAGCACAGAGGGGAGGAGGAGCGCAGAGGGGAGGAGGAGCACAGAGGGGAGGAGGAGCACTGAGGGAGGAGGAGCACTGAGGGGAGGAGGAGCACTGAGGGGAGGAGGAGCACTGAGGGGAGGAGGAGCGCTGAGGGGAGGAGGAGCGCTGAGGGGAGGAGGAGCGCTGAGGGGAGGAGGAACGCTGAGGGGAGGAGGAGCACAGAGAGGAGGAGAAGCACTGAGGGGAGGAGCAGAGCGGGGAGGAGGAGCACTGAGGGGAGGAGGAGCACAGAGGGGAGGAGGAGCACAGAGGGGAGGAGGAGCACTGAGGGGAGGAGGAGCACTGAGGGGAGGAGGAGCACAGAGGGGAGGAGGAGCACTGAGGGGAGGAGGAGAACTGAGGGGAGGAGGAGAACTGAGGGGAGGAGGAGCGCTGAGGGGAGGAGGAGCGCTGAGGGGAGGAGGAACGCTGAGGGGAGGAGGAGCGCTGAGGGGAGGAGGAGCGCTGAGGGGAGGAGGAGCGCTGAGGGGAGGAGGAGCGCTGAGGGGAGGAGGAGCGCTGAGGGGAGGAGGAGCACTGAGGGGAGGAGGAGCACTGAGGGGAGGAGAAGCACTGAGGGGAGGAGCACAGAGGGGAGAAGGAGCACAGAAGGGAGAAACAGATGGCCTAGCCAATCAGTGAGGATAGTGGAGACCCTGTCTCAAAAGATAAGGTGGAAAGTGGTAGTGGAAGATACCTGGTACACATGCATGTATGCACACATGCTCACACTCATACACACACACACACACAGAGTTACACACACACACACACACACACACACACACAAATACATGCATACACATGAACACGCATTCTACACAGGGAGGGAAAGAACATGAAGAAAGATTCCAAAAGGAGAAAGGGCATTGGGCAGATGGAGGAGACGCCCCTGGCCATCTGAATGAGGTATCCAGTGTGTTTGCTGACTTCCTTGAGGCTGGACATGGTGGTAGCAGACACTTATAATCTTCAGGAAAATGAGGCAGGAGGAGTATAACAAGTTGGTTGCCAGGTTGGGCTACATAAAGAGTTCTAGGCCAGCCTCAGTCACAGAGTAAGACCCTGTGTGAAAACCATAAAGAAACACATCAAATAATCCTTGAAATAACTGCATATTTTCCTTACTGGTCTCACCTCACCTAAGGGGGAGCACGTCTTCCCCAAGGCCCCCAAGAAGTGGCTACAGGGCAGTGACAGGCCTCAGGAGATTCAAACTGGGCTAGCAGGAGCCAAGCCCAAGCCTCTTGGGCTTCCTGGCAACATGGTGACCCATGCGGAGACCCAGCACTCCTACCAGACATCCTGTGGCTGAGTTGCTAATGAAGATTCTGTCTGTAGAACATTTGCTTATTGCTAATGTCTCATGGGCTACGGCTGCTTCCATGGCCAAACCCAAGGGCAGGGTGGGAGGTATGGTGCATGGCAACAGCCCGGGGAATGCCTACCCACAGTACACCACAGGGAGGACCGGACAGGCACCATGTGGGCTGCAAGGTTGCTTCAGAATATGTATTGAAGTTGCTTATGTGTCAAGAACGGAAAGTGTCACTAGAGAGGGTGAGGGTGAAGAAAGCCTGAACAGAGGCTGTGGAAAACCCAGAGAATTTTACTGAGCACTTACTACATCCTATGCTCCATTCAAGAGCCCATCATACAGATAGCACCAGGGATCCCAGGGCTGAGGTCCCAGGCAGGAACTCTTCCTCTTGTGCCTAACCTCAAAGTCATTGTCCCTAAGCACAGCATCTGACCCTTTTCTAGCACGGGTATAGTGAACTGTGTTGTCCCTGTCCCATCAGACACTCATTCTCATGCTGAATGAGGTCCTGCCATGGTGATTTCTCTCCTCACTGTGACAAAAAATACTTGAAGAAAACAACTTTAGCAAGGAAGGACTTGTTTTGACCCACAGTGCCATGGTACAGCTCACCATGGCAACAGTTGCTAAGGCCACTAGTTACACTGTATCTGCAAATCCCTGTATCCACAAGCTATGAAAGAGAGAGCACTGGGAGGCTTGTTCAGCTCACTTCCTTCCCTTATAGAGCCTGGGATCCCAACCCACAGATGGGTGCTGCCAGCGTTCAGGGTGAACTTTCTTATCTCCATTAAACTGATGTAGGTAACCTCTCATAGGTGTGCCAAGAGACTAACCTAATTCAAAAGATCCATCACAGGCAGGCCCAGGGGCTCGTCTCCTTGGTGATTCTACCCTATAAAGTTGAAGGTCAATATTAGCCATCAGGAGCCCTGATGCCCAGGACTTTAAAATTCATCTTTATTCAGAAATATTGGAACTAAGATGAGAGCACACTGGTGTAGTCAAGGCTGGAATATACATGATTGAATCCCCAGAGAAAGGAGAAATTTATACATGGAGACCTGTGTAACTTTAATTTTTTCAAAACCTAATTTTAAGGTTCTTAAGGTTCTTAAGTGCTTTAACCTCTCCTGTAGCCCACCACCCACCAGAGGTAGTGGAAAAGAAAGAACACGGGGGAAGTAGACCTGTTTAGAAACGTTCTTTGGAGCAGCTCCCATCTGTGGAGATTGGAAATCAGCAGTGCAGGTCACAGGTCAGCAGCAGCAGCTCGATTCACTTGCAAACACCTCACAGATGATACACCAGCCGTCCAGTTCAGTAGAGTTGGGTTAGCAAACATGAATCAGCAGCGGTGGCACTACCTAGCAGAGACAGCCAGGCCTCAGCCTTGACTCCAGTCAGCAGGAGGGACCCGGAGGAATGCCAGGAGACGTTCTCAGCTGTGCCTCCCTCAGGGAAGCAAAGATCAGTGAAAACTTGAGACCCACAAGCCTTGCACAGCTAGGTGTGCCAACAAGCCAAGCTCTGTCTCTGTTACTGTCCACTGAGTCCTATTTATACCCTCCAAACATCACGTGCCGTCTCCATGTCTCGCCTCAGCACGTGCCTGTCTCAGCTGACATCGCTCTGCCAATTAGCCCTAGTCCTCCGAATTGGCAAGAAACTGCAGCACGCCACCAGAAATTTTCTGACCTGTTTCTCTCTATGGACTCCTGACAAATGTGGTTCAACTATGCATTTTAAGGTGGATCAATACATGCGTGTTGTTATCAAAGAATCCTTCATCACGTGTCCTTTCACGTGCTTGCTTCAGCACAGGTCAATTCAGTAAATCACCAGTCTGCCTTAGCCTTTCACCTGTGTCCACTTCATGGGTTTGCGTCAGCAAAACACCTCCAACCAACTTTCCAAAGAACCCTCAAGTTTCTACTTCAGACCTGCATGACGGGAATGGTGTCTAAAGACAGAGACAGGTGGGAAGGCTCTGTGAAAGAGGCCTCGCGTATGATTCTAGATCCCATCCCTAGTACTGAAGACAAAGAGGAAAGGGAAGGTAGGAGAAAGACTATAACTTGTTTGGTAGAATGCTTGTCTCGCATACACAAAGCCCTGGGTTTAATTCCCAGTACTGGAAAAACCAGGTGTGGTAGTGTGCCTATGCTATCCCATACTAAGAAGGTGGAAATAAGAGAATAAGAAATTCAAAGTTATTCTGGGATATATAGCAAGTTTGAGGCCAACCTGAACTATATGGGAATGTGTCATTAAAAAAACAAAAACAAAAACAAAAACAAAAACAAAAAAAAACAAAACTCCAAAAAAAAGAAAAGAAAAAAAACAAAACAAAACAATAGAGACAGAGAGAGAAACAATGGAGGCAGACACCAGGACATCAGGACAATGCATCTACAAGCCAAAGAACACCAAAGCTTGCCAACAAATCCCCAGAAGCTTGGGAGCAGGCAGGGGACACACTCTTCTCTCTGCCTGGGAAGGAAGCAACCCTGCCCACACCTGGCTCTCGGATTTCTGACCTGCAGGACTGTAAGATAATCAGTGCCTGCAGCCTGGGCGCTGGGTCTGTACTGCTCCAGGAAGCTGAGTCCCTAGAGAAGAAAGAGTTCAGGAGGCGGACACGAAGGCAGAAGCCAAGACAGAGATGGCTTCCGGCAGGAAAGGGCATCTTTCTGCAAGACAGGCCCTGTAGACACAGCGTGGCTTTCCTGACTAAAGAAAATCAGAGTTCCTCAGCCGGGAAAAGAGATGAGAGAGGTAGGCGGGCAGAGTAACAAGGTATCAATTAGCTGTTACTGTGTTAGGAGCCCTCCCCCCTGCAAAACAGTGGTTTAAGTCTCAGCTGTTGCCCGTGGCTCATGGTCTATCGTGGCTCACGGTCTATGAGAGAACGGCTTATTCCTGTGAGTCGTCGGTGTGTTGGTTCATCCTCTGTGTCTCTGCTCCACCAGGCCTCTCCTACTCCAAAATACTAGAGCAACCCTGTTGAGTGTGATCTCAGAGCTGGAAGAACCTTAGGTCAGGCACATTCTGTGATTGGCAGAGACAGAGTGCATAATGAGACTTTTCGCCATCAGTCATATGATAAGGCTTAATGCAATCCCTGCGAAGAGTGGGGGGAAATGGCCAGGACTCCAAACAGCGCCTGCCCCTGACCAGCTCAAAGGCCCTCGGGGTGGCGTGGCGTAAGACCAGACACTGGTTCCTTTAACTCAGGTTCTCTGGCTTCTAGGAAAGGTGGGTACAAGAAACCCTGGTGTGCCCCCAGGATAACTTGTCCCATATTTATGACATGGTCTCAGGAGCCCCTCAGCTTGCTTTACCACCAGCATCCATGTCCACCTCCTTAGCGACTGGGTCCTTGTCAGTGAAATGGAGTCTTAGGTTGGAAAACCAAGGAAAGGGCAGCAATTGAACGTTTGTGGAAAGCTGACTTAGAGAGTTTAGTTACTATTTCTTCTCTTGGAGTTCTTGGTCATACCCTGTCCCAAAGATACAAGACACGGTCACGAGACATATGGGACATGTTATCCAGGAACCTCCTGATGCCTTGAGAGCCAGCAGCTCTCATGTTTGGTAGAAGGAGCTCAGGGATGAACTGCCTTGTCAACCACTGTAGCCATGGCTGTGGTGAACAGAAGTGGTGCCCGTGTGTGAGCATTTCCTGAGGTCCAGAGGGAATCTTGTCCCCATGAGTGCCTCGTAGCCAGAGCGAGGCTGGAGAGATGGCTCAGTCAGCAGTGTTTGCTATGCATGCAGACCTGAGTTCGGACCCCAGCATCATGTAAAAAGTCACACGTGACAGGCAGCATACACCTGTATATTAGCACCATGGAGGTGAAGACAGGAGGCTCCCTAGGGTGGCTGACCTGGAGAGAAAAGGAGATAGAGAAAGCCAGCTTCAGAGATGGCCACAAATCCTACCTTGTGGAAGGACTTCTTACTTGGTTTTGGTGTCTGAGTGTTTATGTGCTTAGGATCCGGGAGCATAGTGTCAGGGTTCCACACATAGTTATCTCTCAGCCCTTCTTCCCTCCACACCCCACCCCCCAGGCTCCAAAGCAGCCTAACCAGTGACATATCACCCTCTCCCAGAATTAGCCACAGAAAAGCTCCGCTGCTCAGCCTCACTCACAGAAAGCTCTGACATGAGTCTGATCTTGTCCTTGCCTGCTGCTGTCTCCTGGAGATACTGCATAAGGAGCCGTCCAGCCTGGCTGGCCCTACCCGAGACAGAGAATGGCACAATGGGAAGGCTTGTGTCTAGGTTCCAAGGACATCCTGCCTGACTCGGAGTCTTGGGTGTATTAGGGGATGGAACAGAGAGGGTCACCACCAGGGGGAATCAGACAGACATGGTAAGGACTTCTGGCACCTCCTGGGAACAGCAGGCTGCGTGGCTCTCAGCCTACAAATAGGACCTGAGAAACCACAGTGCCTCGGGAAAGGAACAGCACATCATAAGGCGTCATGCTGACAGCACGATCTGACCCACCTAGATGGTAAGCTCCCTTTGGTCACTCATTTCATTAAAAGATAAGGTCAGGGGGCCTGTGTGTGTCAGACACAGTCCCAGAATAACACACATTCTATACAGGTGTGAGAGCCCAGCCATTCAACACATCAGAACGGTGGTAGGGGAGAGTGGGAAATGATAGTTAGAACATGGCTGTCTTACTTACTAACCCCAGGTGACTAGCATGCATAGAAGCCACACTCGAAGGACAAACAACAGCACTCTGAGTGCCTCCGTCCAAAGCCCTCAGGGCAGCCTGTGGCAGGGATAGGATGCCTCTCATAGGAGAAACCTAGTTTCTTAGCTTGCCACTCAGAAGTTCAGTGAGTGAAATGTGAGATCCGAACCTTTCTTCCCCCTGTAGGGGGCAACCTTGAGCGGTACGGAGCCCGCAGAGACGTGCGTGGTTGTACTGTGGACCGCTCAACCCAAAGGTAGCACACCCAGGGAGCTGAAGAGTGAGACTCGCCCTGTGGTCTCAGCCCAGAATTGCCAGAACACTTAGGTGGTGCCTACAGGTCTGTCTTAAGTAGCAGGATGTCCTAGACAGCCAGGAAGGCCAGCCCTGCTCACCAGGGCTCCCAACTGTTCAGAGAAACAGGCACACGGTCCGTGATGACCATGATATTAATGTGGAGACATGAGGGAGAGCAAAGAGGAGACGCCTTCTGGACAGAATCTTAAAGAAGCAGGAGTCCCCTTGACCAGTACGCAGGGAGCGAAGTGTCAACAGTCAGGTGAGCCAGGGGCAGGCACTGGTCAGGAGGGCTGCTTTGAAGCCATAGCCTGTGTAGCGTCTGCTAAGACAGACACCGAAGCTGTAGAAGAAAGCCACACTCTAGAAGTTAAACCCTGTTTCTTCCTCCCAGACCCATGCTCCCAGAACTAAGACAGATTAAAAATATGTTTACAAATACCTTGACCATATAGCTAGGCTCTTCTCTGACTAGATCTAACTTAAATATCCCATTTATTTTAAGCTACATTTTCCCGTGTGGCTGGTTACCTGTGCTCAGGTATCCCGTGTCTGTCTCATTACATATTCCCTGGTGGGTCTCCCATGCCTGGCTCTCTCCCAGAATCCTTCCTGCCTCCTGGATGTCCCACCATTATTTCTTGCCTAAGCCATAGGCCATAGGCTCTTTAGTTGACAGGTAATGCATCCATACAAAACACAAGATATTCTCTCTACAACACTCCCTGCTGCCAACCAGTCCTGCCCAGGCTCCTCTCATCCCAGCTTAGAAGTAGGGCCCTAGATTGGGCACCAAACAAACTAACTGTTCTGGACTGGATTGTAGCAGTGTTTCGAGGTAAGAAGGAAGGTGTAACTTTAATTTTTTTTAATCCTATTTTTAATGATGGTTCTTAAATGCTTTAACCTTCCTTGTAACCAGAAATGGGGCGGGGGGGAAGGATATGGAGGAGGGGAGAAATGGACCTATTTAGAAAGGTTCTTTGGAGCAACTCCCATCTGTGTTGTCTGAAAACTGGCAGTTCAGTTCACAGGTCAGCAGGCAGAGGAAGCTTGACCCACTTGCAAACACCTCACAGATACACCAGCAGTTCAGTAGAGTCAGGATAGCAATAGCAGAGACACAACCTAGCAGAGACAGCCGGGCCTCAGCCTCAGCTCCAGTCAGCAGGAGGGACCAACAGGAACACCAGGAGAAGTTCTCAGCTGTGCCTCTCTCAGGGAAGCGAAGATCAGCAAAGGCTCAAGACCCACAAGCGTTGCACAGCCAGCTGTACCAGCAAGCCAAGCTCTGTCTCCATCACTCTGCCCTCCAAACATCACGTGTCCTCCACGTGCCTTGCCTCAGCCCATGGATCCAATCGGCCCAACAGAGTCCTTGGAAGCAGCAAGAAACTGCAGCATGCCCCTGGAAGGTTGTTGGTGAGGTTCTCTGTATGGAGTCCCAACAAATGCAATGTAAGGTGGACCAATCCATGCCTGCCATTAACAAAGAATCCTTCATCACGTGTCCTTTCACATGCTTCTTTAGCAGAGCATCCTCTCTCCCCTGTCTGCTTCAGTGAAATGTTTCTTTATGAGTCCGCCTTAGCCTTTCACGCCTGTGTCCATTTTAACCAAATGTTCCTTCATGTGTTTGCCCCAGCAAAACACCATCCAACAGGCTTTCCAAAGAACCCTCATGTTTCCACTTCAGGAAGGACCAGGGGTGCTCGTAGAGTTGATCCAAGGCCATCCCCAGCTCCAGACACACATGCAGGGTAGGCACATGCCAGGTCCCCTAGCAAGCGTATTGAAACTCACTGCGGGAGTGGCAGAGGGTTTTCGTAGAGTGTAGGAAGGATTCCTTAGTCCAATAAGGAAGATGGAGCACAATCTTGAATCCTTTTGTAAAATATCTTGCCACTCCACATGGCAACAAATGAACAGAGCACATTAAGAAAGGGACAGCAAGCCCAGTGATAGAGGTGGGCACAGCTTACGCCTGTGATCCCAGTACAAGGTAGAGGCGAGAGGATTGGGGAGTTCAACATCATCCTTGGCTCCAGGCTGAGTTTTGCCTACCTGGAATGGGCATGGAGGGAGGTTAAGACAATGTGGCTGCTTTGGAGAAATGTCTGGAAGGATCTAGAAAAGCTGAACTAGGGGTATTCTTTGACCCAGTGATCCCACCCAAAGGGACATGCGGAAATGACAGACAGTATAGGCTCACCAAGCGACGTGACTCCATTTGTCAACAGCATTCTATGTTTGCTCTCATCTCTCTGTAGATGGAAGCCAATCCTTAGAGCAGAGGGCATAAATGTAATGAAAGAGACAAAGGTGCCTGGAGAGAGCCACGGAAAGCAGACTCCTTGTGGGTGGGATGTCAACTGTGAGGCATACCAGCGAGAGTTAAAGGGCTGGGCTGGGCACAGCCCCTGAGACCCTGGGAAGAGCCTGCACCCAGAAAGCATGAGTGTCTAAGCAGCAGTGAGAGGCTCCAAGGCATTGCCTGGGGCAGGGCTGGAAAAATCGTCCATGTAGAGGGGACAACTGCAAAGGTCCTTAGGTAGAAGAGGGAGAGCCAAGCGGCCAGTGTGGCTGAGGGGCTGCAGTAGAAGAGGAGGAAGAGGCCAAGGAGACATCTCCATAAAGCACATCCTAGTTTGATCCCCCGGGACTCGTGAAAATAGGGCGGGCTCTGAGTGTAGTGACACACATTTGTAATCCCAGACCTGGAGGGGTGGTGACAGGTAGATCCTCAAGTCTTTCTGCCTGGGCTGGTGTCATTTTATTAGTTTTTTTTTTTTCATTCTTAAAAAAGAAAGAAACAAGACCCAGGAGATGGATCAGTAATCCTTTACAGAGGACCCAGACTTGGTTATTAGACCCCTGTCACAACCTCCTATAACTCCAGGTTTCTAATGCCACCTTGTGGCCTCCAAAGGCATCTGTACACATGCAGTGCACATAAACCCACACAGGCGCGTGCGCGCGCACACACACACACACACACACACACACACACACACACACACGTACTTGAACATGCTCCTGCAGACACACACATGCATGCACAAAGATAGGGGAGATACATAGGGGACAGGAGCGAGAGGGACAGAAGGACGCACTCTCCTGTGCACTCCCTGTGGAGGTAGGCACGTCCTTAGCACACTCCAGATACTTTGCAGCTTAGTAGGTCTACCACACAAGGGCCACCTGAAACCTGATGTGACCACCCAGGACCCAACAGCACGCCTTCCTAATTAGCCCTTCTCTGGGACCTTGGAAATAACTGTCACCAATCTAGAGCATATGACAAGGCGAAGGAAGCTCAAAAACCAAGCGCCCAAGCTACAGGGTTTGCAGTGCCCTAAAGGACTGAGTCAGGGCCACCCAGCAATGGCACACCACGTAGTTACAGGTGAGCTGCACTCCATGCTGCCAACCACTCCCTGACGCCATAAACACCCCAACCTTAGCATAGACCCTTCTGGTCGTGTTCCCCACAGCCTAAATAATACACCTTTAATAGAAACACACAGCACCATTTATACAGAGTGTAAAATAGATTAAAATAATTTTAAATGCATGAGTCACTCACCGAGACTTTTTTAAAAGCCACAAGCAGCACTTTGTGGTAAGGACAGCTATGAACAGGGACTTGTCCTTCAGGGGACCTTAACGGGGTTAGGTCCTGACCGTGTGTGGAATGCCTACTACGCATGCCAGTGGACTGGCTGTTCCAGGAGCGGAACACTGAGTTCAGCCCTGTGCCTACAGAATTAGTGAAAGGGAGTGTACCTGACTTTATCCACCGTCATGGATACCTCAGGAGCAAGAGACGATCCTGTACACTGGATATAGGAAGGTGCAGAAAGAACGAGGCAGATGTCACCTGATAACACCTGGGATGCAGGCTTGTCATTTACCAAGTGACACTAAAGCCTGTCAGTGCCCCTGTGGTGAAGCCAGTCCACTCCTGAACTGTATGCCTCTTGTGAAGGGGACCTCACTGTCTGAGAGACAGCCCTGGTGACTGACGGTGACAGACAGCCCCTCTTCATCCACACCAGCTGCCCCCCCAGAACAGCCCCAGGAACTGTTTCCCAGAGTATCGTGTGGATCAGAGCCCCACGCTTATCCCTGCTCCCGAGACCCTGTGTATCTTCTCAAGTGCCCCTTGGATCCTCCTGACTGGAAATTGCTTGCTGAGCATAACTTCCCCTGGGGACCTTCCCACCCACACTCATCTCAGGACTGTCCTCAGCAAACTCCCCTTCACCTCTCCAACCCCAGCCCCTCCCTCCTTAACTGTGTCATCCCTCCTTACAACTCCTGACTGGGTCTGAACCCACCATCACACGCAGAAAAGGGACCCGCAGACTTCCCTCAGACCCTCTCGAAGAAGGAAGCCAAGGCCTGGGCGGTCCTCAGGGCTTCTGCTCCTTCCAGCTCACCTCTCCTTTTCATCTTCTCAGCCTCTTGGTGGTTCCTGTCAAACTCCTCACACATCCCTGCTTGCCTGCTTTCTCCTCACTGAAGCTCCCCTCACACCTTCTCCTCACTATTTGCTCACTGTCTGCCCCCGCCTGCAGGTACCCAGCAGTGTTCATGGCTGGCTGGCGTTTGGCTCAGTCGGTAGAATGCTTGCCAGGCAAGCAAGAAGCCCTGGTTCGATCCCCAGCATAGGTAAACCAAGTGTAGCAGTGAATGCTTATAAAAATCTCAGTCCTTAGAAGGCAAAGGCCGGAGGATTGCAAGCTTAAAGTCATCCTCAGCCATATAAAGAGTTTGAGGCCAGGAGCTCAGTGGTTAAGAGCACTGGATGCTCTTCCAGAGAACCAAGGTTCATTTCGCAGCACCTACTTGGAAACTCACAACTGTCTGTTATTTCTGCTCCACGGGATTTGACACACAGACCTCACACAGACCTACAGGCAGGCACACACCAACGCAAATGAAATTAAAATAAAATAAATAGTTTGAGGCCAGCCTGGGACACATGAGATTCTGTCCCAGGAAGGAGGAAGAGGAAGGGAATGGGAAATGGGGTGGGGCAGGAAGAGGGGGAGGAGGAAAGGAGAGAGGAGTTCACACTTAATGAATGAAGCAGATACATGAAAGAACTCTCTGAGGGTGTCAGAGCTCCGGAGCTCATGTAGTATACACACAATAGCTGTTCTAAAATCTGTGTAAAATACGCATAACAAAATTATCATTCGAGGCTGGAGAAATAGCTTAGCAGGTAGGAGCACCGACTACCCTTCCAGATGACCGAGGTTCAACTTCAGCACCTAAATGGCAGCTTACGACCCTGTGTAACTCCAGCTCCAGAGGATCTGACGCCCTCTTCTGGCCTCTATAGGCACTGCATGCACATGGTACACAGACACATGCAGGCAAAAACACCCGTCTACCTAAAATAAAAACCAAATAAATAAACCTCATTTTTTAAAAAGCTGCCCTGTGTCGTTCCGTGATTTCAATGACATTCACATTGTTGTACAGTCATCACCACCTGCTGAGGTCACCAGCATCAGGACCAAAACTCTGCCTGCTGAACACAGCACCAGGAGGGAGTGGGATCATCCCACCCTGCATCAGCACCAGATTATGTAAGTTCCATGCTGCAGGAAGAAGGGGCAAGGGAAATTCAGACGCCACTGTGAGGCCACTGTGAGCAGCTCCTGGATGCTTGGGACACCTGCTGGGGCCAGAGGGGGGGCCTTGTCTACATAGGCCCCCATTACACCCGCACCAAGGGAGCCTGAAAAGTTCTGTAGTATGTGGGGCTTTTTTTTTTTTAAAAATACAGGTCAAAGTGACCCACTGGCCAAAGGTCATCTGTTTCCTGCAAACTGTTCCAGTTAACGTCATCGTCAGCCCAAAGTCTCAGGATGCTCTAGCCCAGTCCCTAAGGTATCCCTAAGGACCACAAAAAAGAAAAGGGAGAAACCAGCCATCCCGGTTACGCCTCTTGCTCACTCCAGACGCCTTCTGCACAGCAGCATTATGGGAGCTGTCGTAAGGTTGGCTTATTTTGCTAAATCTGTTGTCCTCTAAGCGTATACCTTTTTAGAAGAAAAACATATGCCATGGTTTCCTTATTTCCGAGGCTGAATAATATTCAATCATGTGTATCACGTTGTGTTATATTTATCCAGTCATGGGCACCTTCTAGATACAAACATGGCTGCCCTCAAACATGGCTGCCTTGGTTGACATCCCCTAAGAAAACCTCATTTGAGAAATTGCCCAGATCAGATTGGCCTATGGGCATGTCTATGGGGGGATTATCTTTTTGTTTTGTTTTGTTTTGTTTTTGAGACAGGGTTTTGTGTGTGTGTGTGTGTGTGTGTGTGTGTGTGTGTGTGTGTGTGTGTGTGTGTGTGTGTGTGTGTGTGTGAGAGAGAGAGAGAGAGAGAGAGAGAGAGAGAGAGAGTGTAGCCTTGGCTGTCCCGGAACTCACTCTGTAGACCACTCTGTCCTTGAACTCAGAGGTCTACCTGCCTCTGCCTCCAGAGTGCTGGGATTAAAGCCGTGTGCCCTCACAGCCTTGGGGATATTATCGTAATTATTAATTGAGTAAGAGGGCCCCACTGTGGTCACGGCTCCTCAGCAGCATCCACTAGGTTTGAAGGTGTTGGTCCACCAATCCCCTCTACCCCTGGTTAATAGGAGTGCCAGGATGAGGGGTGCGAATTCCCAGGCACTCCCAGGCTCTGATCCCAGCAGAAGCACCAAGAAGACCACACGGTGACCATCCATTCAGCACTGATATACCCATCACTCATCCATCATCCATTCATCCACTCATCCATTCATGCATTCATGTATCTATCCATCTGCCTCTCCACCCACCCACCTATTCATCCACACACCTACCCATCCACTCATGCATATACCTATACACCCATACTCACATACACACGTACACACATACACACATATACACATACACACATACACACATATACCCATACTCACGTTCACATGTACACACATACACATATACACCCATACACCCATACACCCATACACACATATAATATACACCCATACACACATACAAAAGTATGCACGTACACACATACATACATACACACATACATACACCCATACGCCCATACACCCATACACACACATACATATACCCACATACATACATACATACATACATACATACATACATACACCAACATACTCACCAACCTATCTATGTACCCATCCATTTCTCCATCCGTTTCTTGCAGGGTCTAAAAGGCAGAGAAGGAACAACTAAAGGATAAGGAAGCATGGTCGCAGCCTGACCTTCAAGGTTCTGAGCAGGCAGTCAGAGCAGAGATCTCCCTGCCGAGGCTGCCAAGATCTGCTCATCACCTCATTCCTACTTCAGTTTGCTGCTAGCCAGTGCTGGGAGAGGGGATTTTATATTGTGGACCCAGTGAAAGCAAAGATCAGGCTATGATTGTTAGTTGAAACCCTAACAAAATACATAGAAGCTAGGACCTCCAAGTCCAGTCAGTCCCCCACTCTTCGACACCGGCACCAGTGGAGAAGACAGCCTAGAATGCAGCAGCCATATGCTTCTAAGGCCTGGCACACAGCTAACTCCAAGGAGACAGTGAAATGTGGTCTATAGACCTTGGTGGAGGCGGGGTCCTCAGGGAACCCAAATCAGGTGTGTGTGCGTGTGTGCGTGTGTATGTTCATGCATGTGTGTGTGTGAGCGTATGTGTATGTGTGTGCATGTGTGTGCATGTGTGTGCATGCATGTGTGTGAGTATGTGTGAGTATGTGTTTTTGCATGTGTGTGTGCATGTATGTGTGTATGTGTGAGTATGTGTGTGCATGTGCATGTGCATGTGTGTGTGCGTGTTTGTGTGTGTGTGTGTGTGTGTGTGTGTGTGTGTGTGTAAAGCCCAGGCTTCTTCTGTGACAATACCCACTCCATTTTCCTTTAACCCTGTCCATTAACTCCACAAACTTGTAAGGCACACCACCTCTGCAGCTCCAATCCTCCCACTTCAGGAGGAAATAAATCTGATTGCTTTTATACCCAGATACCTCAGTAAGACCATGAGGTTTTGTTAATCTTCCCATTTTAAAGAAGGGAAAACTGAGTCACAGAGAGACCCAGTAATGTGTTCACTGTCCCCATTAGCTCTTAATGCAGGTCCAAGTGCAGATGGTGTCCTGTGGGGCAATGCTGGGTAGACAGGAACAGGAACATGCTAAGGACTAAGGCTGTGTCTAGAAGGGAGAAACTACAAATACAGGGCATTTGAGGGTAATGAGCACCGCTGGGCCAGAGTCACAGGGGTTTGGGGGCCTAGGTTTAGAGGTGAGCTGCAAAAGCCAGTGTCGTTTCCCCTGAGGAAGGAGGAACTGGATGAGCTTGCAGGCAAGGAAGCTTTCCACAGGGAGCCCCTGGACTTCACAGCCTTCCTTTGCAGTTTCCCCATCTTTCTTCCTTCCTCCACAGTCCCTTTCCCCATTGTTTTCTCCTGGATCTGTGACCACCACCTTCTCTTCCTCTCCTTGGGTGTCCCCACTGCCAATTGTCTCACCTCTTCAACAAGTGTGGGTCAATTTTTTGGCATCTCGCTTTGGCTTTGCTCAGTCTCCCTCCTCTCCTCTCCTCTTCCTTCCCATCTTCTTCCCTCCCCATCTCTGTGCTCGCCCCCACCTCACCGGGCTGGGCTGGTAGGGGCCAGCTCCTGCCTCCACCTGCCCCTTCCCTCCAGCAGCGCCCCTGCAGCCTGCCTAATGCTTTTCGCATGCCGCGTCAGTCAAACGCCCTTCTAATGTCCTTAAAGCACGCAGAAAATTGCAACCTTATGAAAAAGAAAGAACACGCACATGAACACGTTTGCACACACACACACACACACACACACACACACACACACACACACACACACACACCACAAAAAATTGCCTGGCAGAGGCAGGGGATGGAGTTGAGCTCCCAGACCTATTAAATTTGGTGTGCAGCAGAGCAGTAGGCAGAGGGATGGCCTCCCAAGGCTGCTTCCTTCAGGCTGCCTTCCGGGCAGTTCTGGGTCCACCTCCTGGCTTTTCCTCCCTTCCTCACTTCTACCTGTGATTTCTTTTACAGCTCGAGAAACACCCAGGACCTTTGCTCTTGCTCTGATCCTGATCTTTCCCCAGGAGTAGCACAGACACTTTCTTCTTGTCAATGAGGCTTCAGTAGAAGCTCTCTAAGCTTCGGAATCTCCCTGACCACCCTGACTGAAGACTGCCCCATTCTTTGTCTATGGCCCATTAATTTTTCCTCTCTTTTCTTTTCTTTTCTTTCTTTCTTTCTTCCTTCTTTCCCTCCTTTCTTCCCTACTTTTTCTTTCTTTTCTTTTTTCTTTTTCTTTTCTCTTTCTCTTCTTCCTTCTTTCCTTCCTTTCTTCCTCTCCCGCTTTCTCTTTCTTTTTCTTCTTTCTGTCTTTCTTTCTTTCTTTCCTTTCTCTTTCTTTTTCTTCTTTCTGTCTTTCTTTCTTTCTTTCCTTTCTCTTTCTTTTTCTTCTTTCTGTCTTTCTTTCTTTCTTTCTTTCTTTCTTTCTTCCTTTCTTTCTTCCTCTCTCTTTGCTTGCTTTGTTTGTTTGCTTGTTGTGTCATCCATCCCGGCTGTCTTCGCTTGAACTCATTATGTGGACCAGCCTGGCCTGAGACTCACAGAGATCTGCCAGCCCCTGCCTCTCAAGATTGCTGGTAGGTAGAGGTATGAGTCACTGTACCCAGCACACCTGCTTCATTTTCAACTGACTTGTGTCACTCAGTGCCATTGTCTCTGGTCTTAATGGTGGCTTCATTACCTTCTGCCTAGCCTGTTCCCACCTGCAGTGTGAGCTGACAGTCGTGGGCTCTGTGCCTAGCACAGTGTTTGCTCATGGCAGTGTCTTAGCGCTTATTGAACAGATGCTAAGATTCCTTCTGGATAGCTCAAGGCATTGGGGGACTCTAAGGCATCTGAGAACCCCCATAAACACACACTAGACCTTCAAGCTGCCAGGCAAGGGGTTGTGGTGACCCCCCCCCTCCAGTCAAGTCAGATCCAAATTCTACCCTTGGTGTCTCTGTGTTCCTGAGCCAGCTCCCTAATGGGAGCCCCTCTCTTTCTTGGCTATGGATGGATGTAGGAGACACATCAGGCACATGAAGCAGGTTTATCCTCAGTACTAGAAGCTGCCCATGTCAATCAATGCTTCTTTGGTTGGTTTGGTTTAGGTGTTTCTTTGTTTGTTTGTTTGTTTTTGTTTTTGAGTCTGGACTTCCTCTGTGTAACTGCCCTGGCTGTCCTGGAACTCAATTTGTAGACCAGGCTGGCTTCGAACTCATAAAGATCAAACTGCCTCTGCTGGGATTAGAGCTGTGCACTTCCACTGCTGAATGTTGTTAAAAGAAAGAAAAGAATCTAGGAGAGGAGATAGCTCAGCCAGGAGGTGCCTATCTCACAGATGGGAGGATCCAATTAGAACCCCAAGCACTGCTCTAATCCCACTGCTGGGGAGAAGAGACAGGAAGATGCCCAAGTCTAGCCTCAGATTGCACTGAGAGACCCTGTCTCAAACACAAGGACAGCAGCTCCCGGAGAGTGACCCCCGAGCTTGACCTCTGGCGTTCACACACGTGCACACATATGTGCAATGCACACTTGCATGTACACGCACATGTACACAAATCTTTTGAAAGAAAGGAAGGAAAGGAAGAGAGACAGAAGGAAGGAAAGAAAAGAGGGCTGTTCATGTAGGAGCCTAATAATATTAGAGGGTTTGAGTTGCCATGATATCAGTCCCTGAACTACTAAGGGACTCCTTGAAGCACTGAGGGAAAACAAAACAAAACAAAACAAAACAAACCCCTCAATAATGCCAGTCCATTATTGAGCCCAATGAAGCTGCAGCCCATTGCTTTTCTACTGCAGAATTTTACTTCTTGCTCATCCAAAGGTCGCGAGTAGCATTATTATTAGGACAGAGATTTTTTATTACAAACCATTCTTGGGGTTTACATTTGAAAAATAACAGAGAGGTCCAGGATGTCGCTCAGTGGGAGAGCAATTGTCCAGCATGCAGGGGGCATGGACTTGATCCCCAGCACCACAAAAAGAAATGGATCAAAAGATTTAAAAGAGGGAGGGAGAGAGAAACTAATCGGCTAAAATGTCATTCCCATGGGTCCCCTCTGGTGCCCTTGGGCTTTCCCCCTCCTAGCTCAGCTCCCACTTCTTGGCTGAACAATGTTGGTTCCTACCCTGGTCCTGGGTGGTTCCTCTTGGCCAAGAAACACCACTGTCAACCCTGACAACCCCCCCAACACACACACACACACACACACACACACACACACACACACACACACACACACACACCTGTCAAAAGAACCCAGAGGTTGTTGTGAGAGAACTAGAAGCTTTTGAAGCCTTACAGATAGCAAGGGGGAAGGCCTTCTCCTTGAAAGCCTCTTACAAGTGCCTGGTGCTGACCCACCTGCCCCCCTGGGAGTAGTTGTGTCCCACGTCCCAAGGTCCAGCACACCCAGCATGCAGCGGGTGCCCTAAAGGGAGTGAGGTATCCTAGCTCTCTCACTTGGAGGCCAGGCGGATCTGAGATTTCAAGCTTCCCAGGAACTCCTGGCCTAGACAGGATTCTGAGCAGGCTTTTTTTTTTTTTTTCCCTTGAGTTTCCTCTCCCTTGCTGTAGCTTCTAAGTCAGGGTTTCTCAGAATGTAAAAACAAAATAAGGGGTTCAAAACGAAACCAGGCCGCGGGACTCTGATAAAGAGAGAAAGCGTCTGATTTCTTCGGTGGGGGGAAGGGGAGGGGCTCGGAGATGCCTAGACAAGGCAAAACTGGAGTCGGCCTTTCGCCCCCCCCCACCCCCCGCAGATGAGCGGATTCTGCCCCCCCCCCCACTTTCCCGTAAGAGCTCAGAGATGTGCCCTGTCGTTTCAGGTGATCTTAAACTCAGTCATAGTTAACCAGACCCCGGGGTGAGGGTCTTTCTTCCACTTTGTAAGTTCACACCGACCATTCTTCAAGAGATCAAGAACAAGGAAGGGGGCACGGCGACTTTTATTATTTGTTCTCAAAACGCGGGTCACCGGCGTGGAATTGGGCTCGTGCTGAGACCCTGCTGGTGGTGCGTATGGCCAGCGGTGGGGCTCCGAGCCCAGTGTAGAAAGCCGGGTCTTCCAGCGATCAGCCCTTGCCGGGCCCCAGGAGCAGCTCCTAGAATAGAGCCCGGCTCCCGCCTCTCAAACCGCCCAGACTCAGAGTTCAGGACCCTTGGAAACACGTCCCCACTCGCTGCAGAGCGCTGCCACCACCCTGTCCCCGAGTTCCACACATCGCGGAGCCGCCAGCGACCCCGTGTGTGCATACAGTGCGGACCTAGAGTGTCGGCGGACTTGAGGGTTCCCACCGCTCTCCCAGCGGTCTGCCCTTCCCTTCCCGGAGTCCCGCAGGTCCTCCCTGCCCCGGGGCCACTGCTAACCAGGGACACCAGAGCCTGCTCCTCCCTCAGAGGGCTCCGCGAAACACCGCCCGGGCCGCAGCCGCCTGCGATATTTCTGAGGTTTGTTTCCCAGGACCTTGGGGGCCAAAACTTGACTTTTGTGGCAAAGGTCCAGAAGAAATGAGAGGGGACCTTCTCCCCCTCCTACCTACCCCCTGGGTCTGGAGTGAGGGGCGTGGTCAATGAAGGCAGGGAGGGGCCCTCGGCTCTGGGGGACGGAGAGGGTGGCACACAAGCCTTAGGGTCCCGGTGGTTAAGAGAAGCCCTTTATCGTGAACTCCAGCTTTTAGAACACTTCGGACTTCGCCCCTCCCGGAGCCACTTGCCTGGAAGTTTCTATCGAGTCTCAGGTACTCTCCCAAGCAAGAAAACTATCTGCCCGCGAAGAAAAGCATTGCTCTCTCTCTTCCCTACCTCGGTGACTATTTGCGTTTGCATTACCTTACTCTGATGTGTGCCCGGAGCACTGTCCTGCAGACAGCGACGGAAACCTTGCCACCTCCTTCTGCATTGGGATAAAGAATCGCCTTTTGAGACCCCGGCTTGCCTCCAATGATCCACTGATAACTGGAGAATCGGAGTCAGATTCCTGATCTGTGTAAGGAGGGCGCTGCACTCTGAAATTTGTTTTGATTCTCGACTCTTCCCGTAGCCCTCTGGCTCGGCTGAGGTCTCCCAGTGAGGAGCGTCCCTGGGGTCTTAGATGCACTTAGCAAGTAATTTGCATAAGATTAGTTTCTTCAAATTTAGCAAAATGAAGGGGTCCTACAGGAGTCATAGATGATTGAGTTAGAACCCCTGTACCCATCTGGGGGGCAACCTAATGGGTTCTACCCTTCTATAGTTTGGCACAGTTGGTGGAGAAAAAGCTGGAACCTCAGTTCCCCAAGCCTTCTGGTCACCTTCCATTCGAGCCGTAAGGATTAGCCCAAATGACTGCTTGGGACTGCTATAAGAATGTTTCGTAATAACACTGCTAGGCTGAGCTAACCTGGGACTGGAAGGAATTAGAGGGCACACACACACACACACACACACACACACACACACACACACAGAGAGAGAGAGAGAGAGAGAGAGAGAGAGAGAGAGAGAGAGAGAGACTGTCCCTTCCAGGTGGCCAGCATTGCAGCCTTCCTTGGGCTGTTTGTGAGGTTGAATTAAGAACCCAAAGCAGAGATGGTCTCTCAAAGCACAGCAGGGGTGCCGGAAGAAACTGCTCACAAAGCCCTCCCAAAATGTGAGTTTTAGTTTCTCCAGACTATGACGCTGGAAACTCTAGGGAGAAGTCTAAAATGGGTTCTAGGAAGGGACCATCTAACCAGATGAAAAGCTTGGGGCTGGAGAAACAGAGTAGCAGTCCGAATACTGTTTCTGCAGAAACCCCAAATTCTCGTTCCCAGCATCCATATCCCTCGGCTCACAGCTGCCCCAACTCCAGCTCCAAGGGCCTCTGATCCCTCCAGCCCTTGCCCCACAGCGCGTGCGCACACACACACACACACACACACACACACGAAAGTGCAAAATCTTAAAAATAAAGAGGATAGTCACCGACACAGGTGACTGCCACATTCTTAATTCCATCACTTGGGAGGCAGAGGCCGGCAACACTCTTGAGTTCAAGACTAACCTAGTCTACATAGCAAGTTCCAGGGCAGTGAGTAACAGCGTGAGACCTTGTTTTAAAGCAACGACCACCAAAATCCAAACCAAAGCCAAGTCACAAAGCCTACAGCATTTTGGGGACTCCAAGAGGCCATGGCTTCAAATGCTAATGTGTCTGAAACTGAATGGTCAGGTTGTGTCCCCTTTTCTGAGCTTTAGTTAGTAAAGTGACCTGTTCCTCATTCCCATCCGGTGGTCACTATGAGGCAGGACATCACATGACCACCAACCACCCCAAACAACTGAGACCTTTCTGGTTGGGAGAGGCACTAGTCAGCGTTCCCTGCCAAATCAACAGGACTGCCTAGCATACACTGAGCATCCCCTCAAAAAAGTTGATCTGGAAGACTCAGGAGACTAATCAACGACCTGTACGGCTCAGAGCTCTGGGACACTTCCGAACTGGTGGCTGACTGATATCTATGATGCCCCCCCACCTCCCGCAGGTCCCCCACAGTTGGTTAGGGAGAGTCCATACTGGCCCCTCACACTCTGTTAATTCCTAACTAACCGAGCTGAGGCAGTGCTTGGGCCAGTAGGTAAGGGCACCGCTAGCAATTTCGAGCACCTTTCCTACCTCACCGCTCTTCTACCCCTCACAGATTTGGGAAGCCCACCATCAAGCCCCCGACTGTGTCATAAAATATTTTATTGGAAAAAAAAAGTCACCGTCTTTGCAAGAGAGGGGTTAGAAGCCTCAGCGACATCGGGGACCAGGTGTCAGCTGATCTGCTAGAGACGAGTCTGCAGGGCAGGGTGGTAGGGACCTGCCACTGGCGGCCGGGTCCCCAAGGCGCAGAAACGAGTGTGTGCCTGCCGGTGTCCGGGCCCAGAAGGCCGGCTGGAGGCCGGGGAAAAGTGTGGGCAAGGAGCGGGACGTGAATGCGCGTGGAGCGCCGGGGCACTGCGGAGGTCCGAGAAAGACCAGAAGCTTCGGCCACGCTGGACACGACTCTCCCAGACTGGGGGCAGGAGCTCGCTGAGACCTGGGATTGGCTTCCGGGCCTGTGTCCTTGTCTGGCCCGTAACTGTCCGCATTCAAAGTAGTAATGAAACGTTTAGAAAGCAAACGGCTTGAGCACGAAAGGGCCAGCTCCTGGGGTCGCCGCTGACGGCGCCGCACCCTCGGCGACGCTCAGTCCTCGCAGCTTCGATCGCTGGGCTCGCCCTGCGTCTCCGCTGGCTTCTCTGCCTCCTTGGCGCGCTCCTGCTCCGTGAGCTGCTCGCTCGTGGGGATGGAGTTCTTCTTGGGCCGTCCCTTGGGCTTGGTGGGGGACTCCAGGCCGCCACCCTGCAGCACCTGTTCCGTGAATGAACAGTACCAGATGAGAAAAGAATCAGATCAAGGAACGCCCGGTGCCCAAGGTCCAACCAAGGCTTCACCAGTGACTCCAAGCCCTAAAGAAACGGTGGCCTTTAAAGTGCTGCTGGGGAGAAAGAGCCGGGGATGGAAGAGTTAGAGGCTGCCCCGAGGTGCCTGGGATAGGGGGGTATATCGGCTCCATTAATAAACCTAAGCAGAAATGACCGAATGTACTGGATGGGCTGGGCAGAAATCTTAATGTGAGGAGAGCGGGGAGATATTTCTTGGAGGACACCGAGGACAAAGCCCAGGAAGCCCCAGCCCGCAGGAAGCCGCCAGTCACACTCACTATTTTCTTCCATTTCATCCTCCGATTTTGATACCACGTCTTCACCTGTAACTGGCTCAGGCCCAGGGATTCAGCTAGATCTATTCTGGAAAGAGCAAGGCATACCCTCAGCACGTCGGTCGGTCGGGCCACCACCTGCCTACTGCCTCCCACCCCCCACGCCCCCGCCTCCCAGGCCAGTCTTGCCCCGCAGTACCTGTCAGGGGTAGAGAGGTACTTCTGCTTCTCGAAGCGTTTCTCCAGACCCATCAGCTGCAGCTCAGTGAATACGGTGCGGCTCCGGCGCCCTTTCTTGGCTTTCGTGCCAGGTTCCCCGGAGCCAGCGGCTTCCAGCTTCCCGCGGAGTTGCAGCTCCAGGGGCAGGTGCGACGTGCCTGCGGTGCCGGGCATCCCAGGCCCCGCGGCCAACAAGGCCGAGCCCAGCCCAGAGCAGCCGAGCGGCGCCAGTGGGAACTTGAACACTGCGGCCTGCTCAGCCTTCAGCACCGCTGCAGGGAGACAGAAAAAGAAAAAAAAGAGCCGGGTGAACTGGATTCGAGCCTCTGAGGCCCCAGCACCTTGCTGAGCTTGGGAGCCCGAGCTCAGCCTGAGCCAGCCACTCCCTGAGGACTTAAACCTAGCATCCCGGGTGACCCTCCTTCACGTAGCTATCCCGGAGTCTTAGAGAAGAGTATCCCTCCCAGCTCTTGCTCTGTTTTGGCATCCCATGAGCCAGCAAGCGCTGAGATTTCAGGATTCTTTGGAGCAAGTTCACAGCTCCGAGGACATAGAGAAAGTCTTTCGTGAAAAAGAGAAACCAAGAAGAAACGGGTAAATTTGGAAGGGGGAGGCTTCCGTGTTGGGAAAAACGCTGTGGAATGCGAGCATTTGTTTTTCTGGGCGCTGCGCTGCACCTACACCGCCGGCGGAGGCTTGGACATCAACTAGGAAAGGGTTACGAAAGCATCCTTTGAACCTGAAAATTGCCTTTCTTGTTTTTTCTGTTCAGGCCTTCCCCATGAAGATCTTTCCTTTTTTTTTTTTTTTTTTTTTTTTTTTTTGCCCTAAACCGGCTATGTGCCCGCTTCAAACGAATTGCCAACGTTGATCGCGAACAGCAGCAGAGTGGCTGGGAACCAGATGAACCTCAAACCGGCAAGCTGGACTGGCTGCCACCAGGACAGAAAAGGATCTGGGGCGGTTCCCGAAGACTGCTAGCTGAGCTGGAGTCTATATAGGCGCTTCCTTTCCTGGTAGGCTTCTCATAAAGGAGATCCCGTAAAAAATGGATCTCCCTGTCTGAGAACCATCAGGGTGAGGTAAACTTCGGAAGGACAGTTAGGAAATGGGAAGAGAAAGGGAGAGATGTAGAAGGGAGACAGCTCCACTTTACCAAAAAGCTTAGGAAGGAGGTCAACCAAAGAGAGGTCAACCAAAGCCCTAGGCAGAGATGCAGTACAGGGCAGACTGCCTCGCAACCCCCCAAGAGACAAGACCAAATCAGAAAAGGTCTGAGCAAGTGGTTCAAGACGCACGGAAGTCCAGCTGACCTGGAGGTAGAAGGGCCAGCTGAGCAGCGGATCACAACCAGGCCTCTTTCCCGCAGGCCCACGGAGATCCTGGCTGCAGCAGAGGCCTCAGCTGGTTGCTGGCTAGAAAGCACAGGGCTCTGGGAGGCTCATGGTTGGCTTGGGCCACAGTTAGCATCCAGCTCTCGAGACACAACCCTCTTTTCCAGAGGTCTGAGCTTTCCCAGAGCGGGAAGCTACTGTTATGCCTAGTCCACCCTACCGAGAAACTCAGGCTTCCCCTTCTTTGAAGTCATTTTGGTCCAGAGCGCACGGTAGACTGATTTTTGCATCTACCATGGGGATGCGAGCTCTGATACCTGGGTCTGGCCTATCACCCGATTGGAAAAGTCAACCTGAAGCAGAGGACAAACTCTTTTCTGGCCTGGCTTGAGGATACAAGGCCTGGTAGCCATTGCTCGCACCCTCTACTTTTCTCACTTGGAGTGCGCGAAGAGAGATGCCCGGGGCCTGCGCTGAGCTACATCCCAGGTCGCTCCAGAAACCGAAGGGAGAAAGAGGATGAATTGCGGACAACCCCACGGCTCAACTCCCACCCTCCCGCCAAACCCAATCCGTTGCACGGCGGCCGCTGCACGTACCCAGGTGGCTGTGGAAGGGCCGGGCGGCCAGCAGCGCCTGCACGCCGAACTTGAGCAGCTCGCCCGCGGCAGCAGCGGCGGCCGCGGGCGCTGCGCCCTTGGGCCCGGGAGGCTCGGTGAGGATCTCTTCGATCATGAAGCTGCGGTAGCGATGCGGTCGATGATCGGCACAGCCCTCGGGCGGACCGAAGCGCGCGGAGCCCGGCTCCCCCGGCCGCTGCATCGCGGCTCCCGGGGATGCGCCCACGGCTGGCAGCGACGGCGGCTAAGCTCGGCGCGGGGCCGCGCGGGGCTCTAGGCCGGCCCGCAGCTCGCGGCGGCGCGCGGGCGCCGGCTCATGCCCCCTCCCCGCCGGCTGGCCGGGCGGAGGCGCAGGGCGCGGGCAGGGGCGCGCGGGGCTCGGCCAGTCGGACCCGGGACTGCGCCCCCGCCCCGCGCCGCCGCGCCTCTAGCCCGGCCAGCCCCGCGTCACTGCCTTGCCCCGCCCGCCCTGCCCCGCCCCGCGCCGCCGCCCCCCACCCCCTAGGCCGTGCGGGAGGGAGGGACCCACGAGGGAGGAAAGGAGGTTGGGAGGAGGGAAGGAGGGAAAGAGCCCAGGATAGGGGCTCGCAGGCCCGGACCAAGGGAGAAAGAGGAGAGCTCGCCCAAGAGGACAGCCCTGAGGATAGAACACTGTGGAGATGGGCAAACCGAAGATCTTGAATGAGAGGTGAGAAAAAGTCTGAAGGCAGACAGCAAGGACCGCACAGGATCCTAGGCAGTGATGTGAAGGTGTCCAAGACGCCTCCTAGACGTGAGTGTGCCGAGGTAGAGAGGAAAGAGCCCCGAGGGTGCAGGAGGGCACAGGGAGGGCACAGCAGCAAGGCCAATGGATTGGATGGGATGGGGAGGGGCTGGAGTGGTCAGGAGGAGGAGGAGGAGGGGCAAAAGTCACGCAGGGAAAGGGGTAGCCATAAGTAGCTTTTCCAGGTCCGCAATATTCTGTAGGGATGTGGTGCCGCCGCAATACACCGGGGTGTAATTCACCGGGCGGTGACCACGCCTGTGTACCAACCCCTTTCCCTGTCCACCTCAACCTCAGTTTACCATTCTGATCTCAATTCTCTCGAAGCTGCGCTGGGAGAGAAAAGATTCTCTAATTAGGATTTACTTACATTGCGAATCTAAGTATACCTGGTCACATATTCTCTGGTAACCACCAGACTCCGTGGACTGAGTTGTATTTACTTAGAGCAAAGGATAGTAAACTTGGGGGTAGGGGTCATGGAGTACTCCGAGAGTCGGGAGGAAAGGGGGCTGGCTCTACCTCTGAGTCCCCAGTCTCCCATAAGACTAAGGACGAGGCTGTTAGATCTTCCTCTTTTGCTCTCTCCAAGCTAAACTCCGTTGAGTACGCCTCTTTGAGTCTTGGCACTGACAGTTTCTGAGCTGTCTCAAGCCTGGAAGAGAATCTGACTCTTGGCTCCAGGGACTTTGTGGAGAGGGAAGGTGAGACTTTGCTGCTCAGGGTAACAAGAAAGGGTGGAGTGTCCTCGGCCTCCGAAAGTAAGGGGAGGACTTAATGCCCTTCCTACCTGCCTCTCTCTCCGGAATCTTGGGTTCTGTCTCCACCCTGTCCAGCCTTGCCAGTCAGTGCCTCTTGGACTGGACTCCATGTTTTAAGCCACTCCTACTTCCTACTTCCCACGAATGCTCTCCACAGAGCCTAAGTCCTCGCCTCTGGGAAACTGAGTTCATCACACCCGTGTCCCAATTCTCCAAGCTGAAATAATTTCTTCTGCCTGCTGACAGGGGGCCTCAGAAGCCAGGCCCTGGGCTGTAGCATCCATGACACTAAGAGATGGCCAATAGCCCTTGTCCCTTAGGCCTAGGAAGGGGACAAAGGACATCTTTCCAGATTCTCTGCTGAGATGCAGATGCTGAAAGCCCATTGGTCAGCTCAGCTAAATGTTAGTGACTTTCTGAGCCAGGGGACCACCATGGGGCCTGAAGGGAAATAGTCTTAGTGCTCTCAGTTGTTTCAGACTCCCAGAGGATGATTGCATAGCCAAAATAACTTTTAGAAGGGTGATATGGGACCCACTAAGACTCATTGTACCTACATACACAGGCCACACACATACCAGAGGCCACACACATACCAGAGACAGAGTGGCAATGGTTTTGCCCACTCCTGTTGACCCAGTAGTCATCTTACTTCCCACTGGACAGAGAGGAAAATCAGTGTCTACTCAGGACATAGGAATCTTGGATGGCTCTGCTGCCTGGGCTAGGAGTCCAACGACCTTTTTTCTCAGGACAACTCAATCCAAGGACTGGTCCAGGCACTCCCGTGAGTAGAAACAGTTTTCTAGGTCACCCTGTCCATACCAGAACCAGGACCTTTCTGCTTCCACTCTGTCCATCCCTGGAGGGCTCAACATTAGGCCCCTCCACTTCCTCTTGTGCCTCAGAAGGGCATAATACCTGGAATGGTTTCCATCGGGGAGGAGTCCCAGCCAGGTCCCATCCTAGCTTCTCTTATTTTGATCCTGACAGAAGCCACCCGTATCTGAACACTATGTGCCTCCCTCTCCAATTTCAGCCAGGTTTCCCAAACGCAAGATTGGGACACCCAGACCACTCACTCGGTATTGTCGATATCCAGTCACCAAATCTGCTTTTATTGCCAGGAAGTCGCCTAAGGTCAAGCTGAACAGAGGAGGCTCATTTGCGGCACGAAGGCCTTAATTCTAGACGTAGAGAGGCAAAAGAGACCCTCCCCCCCTCCATTCCACAGGTGTGCCTCTCCCCCTCCCACACACGCCCTCCGGCTCCTTGGACGATCGCCAGGGCTGTTTCAAGCCGCCCAGGCCGAATGCCTACAGTGATTCCTGCCTGCTGGGAATGAAGCCCCCAAGGGCTAAAAGCTTAACGTAGCCCCAAAGGCCTCAGAGACAGACTATTCCCTGATGCCCCCTTCAAGCTTGGGCCCCTGGCTCATCCTTTTCGAGCTACGTTCTTCTCAAAGTCCGAGGGACCCTAAAGCAAACCTGAGAATAAACCCCTTTTAGGCGAAAAAAAATATTTGCAAAGAAATGGCGTCAGGGATCCTTTGTTTAGGAATTCTGCATTGGCTGGCTGGAAAGGGGTTCACAAGGAAAGGGGTTCCCCTTTCCACTTGGATGGAGGACACGGGGAAGAAGGGAAGTCCCCACTAGAGGCGCAGCCGCTGAGTCTTCCGCCTGCGACCCGCCAGGGCCTCCCGCCGTCGCCTAAACTAAAATCCCGGAAACTGGCCGCTCAGGGAGAGGCAGGCACGGTGGAAAAGGTGACCTCAGCGTCCCAGGCTAGCCACCCTCCCGGGTGGCCCAGCAACGGGGGACTCCAGGCCGCAGGAGATCCTTAGCGCAGTCTCCTCGCCAAGAGGGGACCCTTGAACGTGGAACCCGTCCGTCCCTTTTCCCACTTGCGAGCCCGGAAGACCCCAGGGCTTCAGTTGGCTGTGGCGGGTAAAAGGGAGGATGGGTCACAGCCGAACCCCAGAGCAGGACTGTGAGGTTTCGACCCGCACCACCTCCATCTGCAGTTTCTTTCCCAAGCGCCTCCAGGAGGGAAGGGATTCTGCAGGCGATCTACTCGGGAAGCGGTAGTCCCTTATGTCACTAAGCAGAAGGAGCAGCCCGAAGCCAGATCAGCGACCAGCCTCAGGGGGCTTCTAAGTGGCGCTCCCCCCTTCCCTGGACCTTGAAGATTTTTTTTGTCTACTTTTCCACTTGCAACCGATCTATATCTTATTCAGCAAATTAAATTTGGTAGCGCGGGTGTCTGGGAGGAAGATTTCTTTTTTTTTTTTTTCTTTTTTCTTTTTTTGGAGCTGGGGACCGAACCCAGGGCCTTGCGCTTGCTAGGCAAGTGCTCTACCACTGAGCTAAATCCCCAATCCCAGGAAGATTTCTTAAAACTTAACTTCTCTGGGCCAAAAACTACCTGAGGGGTTTCCGATTCCCATCCCCAGTTCACAGTAAGCTCTAAGCCCCATCAAGTTCGCCGCCCTCCCAGAGCTCTCTGGGTAAGTTTTCTTTCCAGGAACACCCTGGAGAGCCCCAAGTGGGGTTCGTTCTCGCGGCGGTTTACTTCTTTAACCCTGCCTCTCGACTCCTGGCCGGGTTGAGGTGGTGTCCACGGCGGTGGCCTTGGCGGGGAGTACGGCTTCAAATCACACAGCCATCGCTGAGCAGAGGTCGTCTGGATCCGGAGGGCAACCTGTGATCTGGGCAAGCTGCCGTCTGCGCCCTGCAGTTTGCTAGAAAGAGATCATCAGTTTGGTTTCCATACACAAAACTGTCGAGAATATAAAATTGCGCGGCCCCTACACTCACACATCACATCTACGTTGCCTTTCGTTGGAAAGCCAGTCTCTGTAACTGTTTCGTTATGGGTAGTTCGATGTCCGTGTGGACTTTTGTTCTGAGTCTTTCCTAACTCTTCCTGGAGCTCGGAAGTCCGAATGCATTTTGCGTGACAGTGCCTTTGCAGATGTGATCTTGAAGATTGGTTCTTTTGTGGTTTTTGTAGGGTTTGTTGTTTAAGAATGTGTGATTTCCTTTGGAAATTCGTATGAAGATATATCCATAACGCTCTCCAAGGAAACGGTTGTTGATGGCCATAGTCCCTGGCGACCCTTCGCTGGTCCTGTTTCACACCCATCCCTGCGCTTAGCGGCTTCCGGTGAGACCCCAGTATAGAGGTGAGAACCAGGTCACTCCCAAGACGGAGTCACTGGTCTCTGACTGCCGCTCCATGGCTCGCACTGTGCGGACTGCAGCTCCTGTCAGAGCGGAGCGACTCACACTGTCTCCATGGGGCAGCGAATGCAGAACCTGGGAGGCCCTGCCCGTGCCAGGAGAGATCTGAACCTTCGCGCGGAGTGCAGGCTGGGGACTGCAAGGTTCCTGTCCCTTCAGGGTAAAGAGATAACGTGGTGACAGTCTGGTGGCAATTTCCTAGTCCCCTGTGGGCAGGTGCCACCTGGCTCGCACCCGGAATTCTGCCAAAGCCTTAAAGGCTCTCTGGTTGCCGCTGTTAGATTAAAAAAAACCGCAGACTGACCTTGCAGAAAAATTTTTGCTGCAAAAAAGAGACCCCAGAGTGGTGGAAGACAGGAGGAAATAGCGAGGTGGAAAACACCCCGCGTTTTACTCTGTCCCTTTCGGTTTTTTTTTTTTCTTTCTTTCCTACCCACCCAATTCCCCCTCTCTTAACTCCTCAGTTCTAGCACTCGATCCTTTGCTCCTGTTTCTTTCCCGATCATCGCTAAGTCATAGACCTCCCACACTCACTATTAGCCAGGGTAGAGGCAGTCACAAAGGCCTGTGGCACCCAGTGCAAACACCCACGTCTTTAATGCTTCTAATACGGGATTAAACCCTCAAAGCCCTTGGAGTTTCCTGGCTTGTTTATGGGGCAGGGTCTCTTTCTAGCATCTGCACCATGAGGAGTCAGCCCTGGTGTGAGAGGTGGGAATCCAGACCCTATCCCATGTGCCTTTTAGCTGCACTGCATTCCCGGGAGACCCCTGGTCCTCCGGGACACCGCTCCCAATACAGGCTTGTCGGTGAGAGGGGCGGGTTGGGGCAGCATTTCGGCTCTCCCTTGGGAGGACATTGTCAGCCCTGGCGATGCTTTTGCCTCAGATGGGATTTGGGTCCTTCCAGTGATGTGGAGAAGATGCAGCCACCCCATTCTTTGGATGTAAGACCGGCCTCCTGTCCTTCTCCGGTCTGCTCTTCTGGACTGGCATGTAGTGAGAGCAGAGGCTGCTGCTGCCTCCACAGGTCCTGTGCTTTCCCAGGCCCTCTCCTCACATCGCCCTTTTCTATATCTGAGTCTTGTGTAGCTCTCAAATTCACTGTGGTGCCAGGAATGGTCTTACACACCAGGCTTAACTGATCACATGTCACAGATGCCCACAGGTGACCTCAATGGGCACCCAGGACCCCCCAATGCTCTCCCCAAGTGAAAACAACCAAACAAACAAACCCCACACAAGCAAGCAAGCGAACAAACAAAAACAACGAGGCAGGTGTTTACTTTTGTTTCTTGAGATAGTCTTACGTTGCCCATGATAGCCTCAAATTCGAACTTACTGAGATGGGTCCTAGGCTCCTGATTTCCAGGCCTCTGACTCCAACCAGGGCTGGGTTATGGGGCATGAGGAATGGGGTGGGGTGTGTCTCTCCCTTGAGGACATTCCCGCCCACTCTTATAGCCTCCACCAGAGACCCAACACCTTTTTACTTTTACTGTAGGAAGCCAGTCAGACAAGTGAAAACCTCATGCTGTTTAGGTCGTGTGTTGCCTGTTTCAGGTCACGTGGCTCTGCTCCAATCCAACTTCATCTGCGTGCCCTGAAATTTAACTTTGACACAGTTTTCACGTCATGAAATATTATTCTCATCTTAATTTTTTTCAACCACTGAAAAGTGTGAGCTCCATTTTCAGCTTAGCTACCTAATGACATCGGGCAGGGAATTGCTGTTCACCAATGCCTGGGCTATAATCCATTCTCCAGAGTGTAGCACACACACATGCACATACTCATGCACATAATGCACACACGTGCACACACTCATGCACATACTCATGCACATAATGCACACACATACACACATACATGCACACACTCATGCACACATGCACACATACATGCACACATGCACACATACATGCACACACTCATGCACACATGCACACATACATGCACACACTCATGCACATATGCACACACTCATGCACACATGCACACATACATGCACACACACACTTCTGTTCAGAGGGTTCTCATAGCTTTAAACCTTGGTTTGGTGTCCCCTCAGGGAAGCACCTGTTTGTTTGATGGACATAGGGACCATCTCCTCTGCCTGTCTCTGGCTTTTCAGCGATTTAAAATGTTCTTACATTTTTTTTTTTTTAGCAGTTTAAAAATGGGAATACCGTACCCGGACCCTTAACTGAATGAAATGCAGCTATCTGCTTTCTCTCTGTCTAGTTCTCTTTCCCTTAAGTTTCTTGAGACAGGGCCTCCCTATGTAGCCGTGCTGGCTTTGAACTCAGAGATTCACCTGCCTCTGCCTCCTGATATCTCCTTTTATTTTTTTCCCCCTTCCCACCCCACTCTGTTTGTTTGCGTCTTATGTAGCACAGGCAGTTCTGTACTATGTAGCCAAGGTTAGCCTTAAACTCCTGATCCTCCTCCTCTGCCTCCTGAGTTTTGGGATTAAAGGCCAGATCAGTTACACAGTCATCTCCTCAGTCACTTCTCACACACGTCTGTCTTTGGAGTTGAGGTATTTACCCTCCTTGTGGTGGGGTGCCCATCCCCTTCAGTGGCAGCCCTAACCAGTCTTTGGAGAGCCCAGTGACTTGGCGCATCCGTCTCAGGGAAGGCCACCCCTGGGGAGAGTGTTTCCACCCAGGCTATATCCTTTCCCATCTCCCTCAGTTCCGTCTAAATCCCCTCCAGCTGCTGAAATGCGGATGGACAGGAGGCTGTGGCTTGGACTCGCTGGGGTTTCCCAAGCCCTGAGCCTTTGCAGCTGCCAAGTGACAAATTCTGCGAGGAACAGACAAAGGGAAGGAATATGGCAGAAGAGCGGCTATTCTGGATGTGAAGCCAGTTAGGAGTTTTTCCAGGAAATCTTGCTCAAAAGCGGGCTCGTTGCTCCACCCCCTCGTCTTCCAGGATTCTTCCGCCCTCTGCTGGTCACATTGTGTCATTACTAGACTCACTGAGGACATCTCAGGGAAAAGGAAAACCAGACTGCTGGAAACAAACCATTGTGGATGGCGTACACATCTGATACGCTTTGAGGCTAGGGGCAATATTGTGTGTCCTTGTCTTCTTAACTAAATCTTATTTTGGGCCAGGGTCTCTTACTGAACCTGGGGCTCCCCTGTTTGGCAAGACCACCTGGCCAATGACCTCCAGCATCCCCTTGTCTGTCTCCCCGGCACTAGGATTATAGGCGTGCGCCACCATTCCTAACTTTTTATATGGATTCTGGGGATCTGAACTTGGGTCCTCAGGCTTGTGTTCAACTACTTTATTGACTGAGCCATCTCGTTGGTCTCAGTTCCAAGTAAAATCATTTAAGAAGATTTGTTTGTTTATTTATTTATATGTGTGTGACTGTTTTACCTAAGAGTATATCTGTGCACCGCATGCACACTTGGTGCCTGTGGAGGTCAGAAGATGGTGTCGGATGCGCTACTGTTAGAGTTACAGGTAGTTGTGAATCAATATGTGGGGTGTTAGGGGCCAATCCTGGGTCTTCTAGAAGGGCATCGAGGGCTCTTAACCTCTGAGCCAGCTCTGCAGCAGCCTCCTATATAAAACCTTAGAGAGAGAGAGAGAGAGAGAGAGAGAGAGAGAGAGAGAGAACAGTATTTTTTCCCTGGCCATGGCCTGGTCTCACTGGTGCTTCCAATGGAAAGAAGATGGCATTTTATCTGCTCTCAGGGAACACGGTCCAGCTGCTGAGGTGGACCTGGGAGCTCACAAGGAGGACCCAAGGCTGAGGTAACATGGCAAGGCCAGAGACAGCCTCCTCTAGAGGTGTCATGGTGTAGCTTGGAGTGCAGAAGCTTCCAGAAGCTCCTGAGGTAACATAGCAAGGCAGGAGACAGCCTCCTCTAAAGGTGTCATGGTGTAGCTTGGAGTGCGGGTTGTTTCCAGAATTGCCTGAGGTAACATGGCTTTTTCAGTAAGGCATCCATGCTCCAATCAGTGAGGCCCTGGATCCTTCCCTGTTCCAGGATGTCCCAGCCGACCTTACAAGTCTTCTGCTCCAGGAAGCTGCCTGCCCCCCAATATTTAGCCCAGGCTGGCCTCCAACTTGCAATCCTTCTACCTCCACATCTCAAGTGGTGGAATTGTAGGTGTGTACCACCATGTCCAGCTGAGATGGACATTTTTACCCTTAGTTTGTAAGCAGGGATACTACCGGAAGGCATGCAGGAGTGGTAGCCCATTTGCTTGAGTTAGTAGAGCGGGCTTTGGAACCAGCAGTCCCTTGAGGGTCCCACAGTGCTACCTTCTGACTCCACGCCCACTCCCCCTTCATCCCCCACAGCTACTGAGGCTCAGGTCTGAAGCTCCAGCTGACCAGACTGCTGTGTTCCACCCTCAATACCTCACTCCTAGATCCGAGCACAGCAACATGGGCCTTACCTCATGCCGACTGGAGATGGGCTGCCCTGAGTTCCAGGACCTGATCATTGGATGGGGAGGGTTTGCAAGAGCCCAGGAGGCAGCTTACACACAGCAGGCCAGGCATCCCTGTACAATATGCTATTTCTTAAGATATCCAGAGTACTGGCTCTCCCATGGGCAAATCACCCACCGCCCCCCATAGGCAAATCACCCCCCCTTCTTTTGCGTTGACCCTGTCCCATCATATCTCTGTCTAGGGGATGAAGATGGCCACCAACGACTACATGGCTTGTGGGGAAATAACAGGCCTGATTATTCCCTTCTGTTTGCATAGGAACCAGTGGGGTTAGAATTAATATCACTTAAAGTTCTTTAACCTCTGTGTGCCCCTTTCCTAGATGAGAAGCAACGTGGGGACAAGAAGGAGGATGCACACTCTATCTTCTCACTTCTGATTCAAAACCCACTCTACCTTGAAAAACACTAGCTCGCTCACTCTCCTTTAAGAGTCTGTTGAAGCAGGGAGATCCGTGTGGCAGGCTAACTCTAAGGTCGCCCCCTGGTGTCCATTTCCTGAATAATCTACCAACTTGAAGGTAAAGCCGTGTGGCCGAGGTCCACACTACCTTTATGGCAAATGTAATTGAGTCCTTAGCTAATTGACTTGGATAGATCTAATTGGGTGATGCCTTTAAGAATCCTTTAGAGCCTTCCTGAGGTCAGAGATGTTCTTAGAGACTTGGTGTAAGGGGTACCCGGGGAGGGGGTGGGGGGAGTAGGAAGGTTAATGGCACCAGAACCCTTGAGTAAGAAAGAGAGTCTGCCTCTCGCTCAGGTGAGCCCAGAAGGCTGAGCAGAGACCACAGCATGGCAGACACTTGGCCTACAGCCTCGTGAGATCCTGGGCAGACAACTCATAAAAGCCTGTCTGTCAGGATGCCCAGCTGGGTCTCTGTCACCACCAACCAGGAACAAACCTCAGAGTCACCACATCAGTGAGCCTGCCATGATGTCCCATGTCCCAGGAGCCAAGACCTCTCTCTGTCTCTGTAACTCTTGCCACTGCTCAGGGAATCCCCTTCGCCAGGCCAACAGGTGTGGGCAGGAACGCGGTATTGACAGGGCCCATGCTCTGGTCACCCCAGTGTGTTGTATCCATCAGCTACCATCTTACCATGATTAAAAGTGACAAAAATCCAGATGTGGTGATCCAGTATTCTGGAGGCTGAGGCAGGAGGATTGCATGGAGTTCAAAGCCAGCCTGGGGAAAAACAGGAAAACCAAAGCAAATGAATCAAATGAAAATTACTGCCCAGAAGGGGATACATCCAGAGAGGGGAACTGTTCCTAACCTAGGCAAGGCTCTGAGCTGGATCAGCAGTGACACCCAATCAAGTAGCAGAGCTCACCAGCAAGGGGGTATATATAGACCAAGGTGGGCCAGCAGCAGCTGCAGATCAGATCTGTTGGTTCCTCCTGTTCCTGTTGTTTTTAACTTGCCTAGGCTCTGGGACAGAGGACTAGAGTGCACAGAGTTTGGTCCTGAGGCAGCTGCTTGGCCCCTGGCCTGGTATCTGGACTTTGGACTACAGGCTCTGCCCACAGAAGGCTTTCCTCTTTCTCCATGGCAGACTTCCATGACTGGATGCTTGGAGACTCTCAGAGGCTCCAAGGACCAGGTTCAAGGCCCCAAGAAGACCTGAGGAGAAGCCTGGGAAATACTGGTTCTGCCCGGGAGGAGCGTTAGCTTTAGTGTGGCTAACCCCTGCTTCTGCCAAGTGGACAAGCAGTGGGATTGGTTCTCTCCTTCCACCACGTAGAAGTGACTTCATTGCAGGACCATGTCAACACTCCTCCACCTTATTTTTGAGACAGGGTTTCTCTCTCGCTGAACCTGGAACCTTCCTATTCTAGATAGACCGACTGGCTGCCAGTCTCTGCGCTCTGCTTCTGGCTTTATAGATGTGCACCATGGCATCCAGCTTTTATGTAGGTGTTGAGAATATAGACTCAGACCCTCACTTGACTGACTGAATCATGCCCCAAACACTGAAGTAGGATTTGTCAGAGCCGTTCATCGCCCAAACACGGAGGATGGAAAAGAGCTGAGGTGAAGGGATCTAGATCCTGAGTCACTTGTGTGGTGAACTCCCCCTCAGACCAGCAGCACACAGACTGGACGAACTCGTGACTGGAGCAAACAGCTGTGAGTTTAGCTGCAGGAACCAGGGCTTGTTTGCTAAAGTCACCAGCAGTGCACTAACCCCTGGAAATGAGCCAGCCTTTCAAAGCTGTCAGGTGGACTGGGGATGTGAGTTTAGACTCCAGAGGGGAAAGACACCTTACCAGAGGGTAAGTGTGAGGACAGGCTGAAAACAGAAGTAGGGACTCTGGGAGGGAGAAGGGACAGGGAGGCAGAGGGTAGGGGGTCACTGGAGAAAACTGGCACAGTGGCTAGTTTTTGGAATGAAGCAAATGCCACACTGGCTGTCTGACTCAGTTCCAAGTAAGGTGGATGACGGGTCACAGATGGTCACTGAGGACAGAGAAATTAGGGTCTGGGGCTTCCTGAAGGATGGAAATTTTAGGACAAAGGAAGCGGAGTCACAAAGAAAGAGCTCTAGAAATTCAAGAACTCGTGGCATCTCTTTTCTAAAGATTTATTTATGGGGGCTGGAGAGATGGCTCAGTGGTTAAGAGCACTGATTGCTCTTCCAGAGGTCCTGAGTTCAAGTCCCAGCAACCACATGGTGGCTCACAATCATCTGTAATGAGATCTGATGCCCTCTTCTGGTGTGTCTGAAGAGAGCAACTGTGTACTCACATACATTAAATAAATGAATTTTTTTAAAAAAAGATTTATTTATTTTATGTATATAAGTACAGTGTCACTGTCTCCAGACACACCAGAAGAGGGCATCAGATCTCATTACAGATGGTTGTGAGTCACCATGTGGTTGCTGGGACTTGAACTCAGGACCTCTGGAAGAGCAGTCAGTGCTCTTAACCACTAAGCCATCTCTCCAGCCCTGAGGCCTGGCATCTTTGTCAGAGCAGTTGCTGCAGGAGAGGGAGGGTTGAGGAGGCTCGAGCTGAGAATTCTGATAACACACAGCATTGGGCAGAAAGCCACCCACCAGGGTCATGCTTAGAAGCAGGCCAAAATTTCCCAGATTATGAGCTTCTCTGAAGTTACTTTAAAACCAAAATTATGACAATCAAGCATCAAAAGAATCAAACTGTTCTGCAGATAAATTAACTGTAGCCAGACCAATGGAACAGTCTCTAAAATAATATCATAGCGTTTACAGCGCAACAGCATGGAACTTAAAGAGCCAACATCCAGTTGCAAATTATCAGGCATGCAGAAGGAGGAAAACATGAGCTAGCTGTAACTGGGCCAAACAAACAAGCAAAAATCAATTACTGAAAAGAGACTGAAAAATAGCAGAGGTGATGAAATTAGCAGACAGGAACAAAACCAGACCAGTTTCTGCAGAGATGGCTCAGAGGTTAAGAGCACTTGTTGCTCTTGGAGAAGATCAGGGTTGGGTTCCTTGGACCCACATGGTGGCTCACAACCATATCTGTATGGACAGTTCCAGAGGCTCCAACGCCCCCTTCTGGCCTTCCTGGGTTCTGCGTACCTCTAGTGCACCAATAAGCACACAGGTAAAACATCCATACACATAAAAAAATCCAACCATACAGAGAATTATATTACATTACATATAATGGTGGCTTAGATGCTCACACTAAAAGGCAAAAATAGAAACATGTAGAGATGGTCAGCAAAACCCAACCATGTGCTTTCTACAACAAAGTCTTTTGAATAGAAAACCATAGATATGTGAGTAGTTAAAAAATTGAAAAGAGATCCGACACAAACTCCAGGATGAGGGATATTACACTCACGAGAAGGTTTTCTCCTCAGCCTGGTTTAACCTTCAGTTAGTGTACGTCCTATAGCAGGGCTTCCACATACATGAAGGAAAACATTCAGAGGAAACCAGAGAAGCAGAGAAATCATTCCTTACACCCAGAGATTTAAGCCTTATCTGCTCACACTAATTGATAAAATTTAGCCTCTACATGTATGTGTGTGCACACGTAGCCATGTAAACACATGCGTGCCTGTACATACACAACACATGTGCATACCCAAAGACAAATGGATATTGAAGCCTGAGCACCACCACTGGCCCGTTTGACTAAACTGACCATGGCAATGCATATGTTATATTCAGTGCACATGAAATATTTCTCAGAGTAGACGAAATGCTGGGTAGAACACCAAGCATCGAGATACTTACATTTTTTTTTTAATCACTTAGAGCATGGTGTCCGATCACAGCTAAATCAAATTATAAACCAACCACGAGAAGTAGTGGGAAAACCCCACACATTGGCAATTAGCCAACACACACACACACACACACACACACACACACACACAATGAGAAAGTAAAAACAACACATGTCAAAGGTTGTGGAGCATGGGGGAGTAGGTGTAGAGTGCTTGCCTAGTATAAGAGGTCCTAGGTTCAATCCCCAGTACAGAAAAAATACACCAAAATACATACATACATGAAGCTCTGTGCACACAAAACAGTGCGTAGGAAGGAGCTCGGAGTGTTGAATGACTTTCTAGGAAATAAACATCTGAAACCAATTAGCGTAGAGAGAATCTTTACATGCTGTATGGCAGCATGACCTGTCAATAAAAAAGCCTGTGGCCAATGAGCTGAGGCAGGAAACAGGAGGCGGGAGTTCTGGCAGAGAGCAGGGGGGATTCTGGGAAAGAGTCAGGCGTAGGAGACAGTCAAACCTGAGAGGTCACGAGCTGTGTGGCACTCATAGAATAAAATGGACGAGCTAAATAAGTTGTGAGCTAGTTGGGGAACAAATCAAAGCCATTGCCCTAAGCATTCATTCATATCTAAGAAGTCTAAGAGTTGTTATTTTCGGGGGCAAAGAAGCTAGGTGGAAAACCCCAAGGTTACAAAGGATCCGAACTTTTATATGAGCAGATTAGAAAAAAGGAGAAAGAGAATAAAGCCTAAAGTAAGTAGAAAGAGCAGAGCGAAAGGCTAGGGATGCAGTCAGAGGTAGAGCCCATTCCTGACACATGCAGGGCTCCGGGCTTGAGCTGAAGCAGGAAGGGGAGGGGAGTGAAGGGCGAGCAAAGGAACAAAACCAAAATAAAGTCGTTTGAAAGTTTACGGGGAATGGCAAACCTTCAGCCAGACTAATTAAGAAGAAAAGGAGAGATTGTCAATGAGAATGAGAGACAGGGCGGTGAGATGGCTCAGCAGATAAAGCACCTGCCACCAATCCTGAAGATCTGGGTTCAACCCCCGGGGACCCACGGTGGAGGGAGAAAATAATTCCTGCGCGTCGTCCTCTGACCTTCACATACACACTGAGGCCATGCATGTGTACACACACACATGCACACACACACACGCACACACATAGACACAGTCACATGCAGACACACACAGACACACACAGAAATGCACATGCACACACGCGTGCACACACACGCATGCACACAAGCACCCATAAGCACAACCCCACACACAATAAATGTAAAAAATTAATAAAAAGAACTGAAAACAATATATCAACAAATATCTGACTGTTATTAAAAGAATAATACAGACATGATGAAATTCTTTATTCCAGGTCATTCTAGAAATGAAGCCAAATTGACAGGTTTTAAATATGTGTGTGTGTGTGCATGTGTGTGTGTGTGTGTGTGTGTGTGTGTGTGGCTCCAGCCATTATGCAGCACTTAATGCAGTTAAAAATGTCACCCGAAGAAAACTCTCAACTCTAAACATAGGAAAAAATTATATGAAATATGAAAGGATAAGATAAAATCAGTGCTACATAAATCCCTCCAGAAAACAAGTGGGAATTCTCTGCAGCTAGTTTCTGCTGGTCTCACAAAGTAGGTGTGCAAGAGAGCTCAGAGTAAGACATCAACACGAGGCTCAGCTTCAGCGGAGCAGGGCGGCTCATGCCGATAACTGCAGCAACTGGGATGCGGAGGCAGGAGGATCGCCATGGGCTACAGAGTAAGACCCTGTCACTAAAAGTCAAAACCAAAACCAATCTCTGTCTTTATATACTTACTACCTTAATACCAAACGTAACAGTTGCGTGAAAAATAGACAAATGTTTCTTAGAGTCAAACAGAACTCCAATTTGAATCTGGCTGTAGAAAGAATTTGGCACTTTTCATGAACGTTTGAATTTATCCTAAGAACACAAGATTGCTCTAATATTTTGAAAAATATATTTATTTATTCACCAGACTAATATGGATTTAAAAGATTAGCAAGTGTTTATTTCAAGGCATATAGAAGCAGTGTTCGACAAGGTTTAGCACCTGTACATACATTTAAACAAACAAACAGAAACCCCAAAACAAAAGCACAAATCTTCAAGGATGGAAAGATGGCTCAGTGATTAAAAGTTGGCTGCTCTTGGAGAGGACCTGAATTCCAGCCCCCAGCTCGCAGGCCCTACTACAGGCTAACTCCAGCTCTCGGAGAATCTGATGCCCCCTTCTGGTCTCTGCAGGTTACTACACTCATGTGCGCAGAACCCTGCAAACACATATAACTAAAAGTAAAACTGTTTTCCAAAATCTTCTCAAAACTGACTAGAAGGAAAGCACTTTAATCTAGTAAAGATCATTTGGAAAAACTGAAGTCACCTAATTTAAAAGATTAGTAATTAATAACAGTAGATTAAACACTTCCTTGAGAAGGTCAGAAATAGGTCAGTATCTAGAGTTTACATCTATATTTGAATGGCAGTAGAAGTTCTAGACAGTCCAATGTAAAAGGAAAAACGTCTGTAACTCCAGTTCCAAAGAATCTAACACTCTCTTTTGGTCTCTATGGGCACTCCACATGCGTGTGGTTCATAGACATGCATGCAGTCAAAACACTAATATATAAATTTGTTTTTAAATTTCAAAAGAAAAGCAAGTAAGAAACATAGAGATTGCAAAGAATTAGGTGACGGTATCTTATTCACAGATGCAGAAAATCATAATTGACAGAGAATTTTCACGAATTAATAAATGAGGTTAGTCAGTGATTTCAGAATAAAGTCAATAAAAATCATCTTTAATAGCTAACAATAAAAATCTAAAACAGAGCTAATTTATAATAGGGTTAAAATATGCAGAATTTAGGGGTAAATTTAACATGTGCAGACCTATATTCAGATTGCCAAAACTTCGCTGAGATAAAGTCAACAGACAGCAAGTGAACAAAGCCATCCGGTGGAGTCATGGATCCAAAGCCTTGTTGTGGTCTGTGTGCACTCCCAGAGTTTCTAAGCAACACACAGTGGTCAGCTGGACAGTGTTGGAGGGAGGGCTGTGGGGGCTGATGAAGTCATGGACAGAGTCCTTATAAGAGGCCTGAGAGAAGCTGAGATTCCTCTACCTTGGTTGCCTTTTGCTCTCCTGTCTCCTGTCCTCCAGAGGATGGGGCATTCAAGGTTTGATCTTGGAAGCAAGTGAGTAGTAGCCTTGTCAAGCACCATGTCCAACAAGGCCTTGATCCTGGACTTGTAGCCTCTGGGACTGTGGCAAATGAATTCTGACCTTTGCTTACAATCAACCTCCAGTGATTTGTCTGTTATGGTGATGTTAGTGGAGTGTTGTTGATTTCCTTCGAATAAGAATCTTAGTAGTGGGGTTGGAGATTTGGCTCAGTGGTAGAGCGCTTGCCTAGGAAGCGCAAGGCCCTGGGTTTGGTCCCCAACCCTCCTCCCCTCCCCCAAAAAAAAGAAAAAAAAAGAACCTTAGTAGTGGGGTTGGGGATTTAGCTCAGTGGTAGAGTGCTTGCCTAGCAAGCCCAAGGCCCTGGGCTTGGTTCTCAGCTCCGGGAAAAAAAAAAAAAAGAATCTCCGTAGTTTATTATCTTTGGGTAGAAAGTTGAAAGCCGATTCTGCTGATTATACTGAGACAAAATAGGAAAAACTATTTTGAAGAAATAAGTTTTACATGAAACTCAAGAAGGATGACCAAAATGTGAACGCTTCACTCCTTCTTTAAAAGGAGAACAAGAATACCCTTGAGAGGGAATAGGGAGGCAAAGTTTAGAACAGAGGCAGAAGGAACACCCATTCAGAGCCTGCCCCACATGTGGCCCATACATATACAGCCACCAAACTAGATAAGATGGATGAAGCAAAGAAGTGCAGGCCGACAGGAACCGGATGTAGATCTCTCCTGAGAGACACAGCCAGAATACAGCAAATACATAGGCGAATGCCAGCAGCAATCCACTGAACTGAGAATGGGACCCCTGTTGAAGGAATTAGAGAAAGGACTGAAAGAGCTTGAAGGGGCTTGAGACCCCATATGAACAACAATACCAAGCAACCAGAGCTTCCAGGGACTAAGCCACTACCCAAAGACGATACATGGACTGACCCTGGGCTCCAACCTCATAGATAGCAATGAATAGCCTAGTAAGAGCACCAGTGGAAGGGGAAGCCCTGGGTCCTGCTAAGACTGAACCCCTAGTGAACGGGATTGTTGGGGGGAGGGCGGTAATGGGGGGAGGATAGGGAGGGGAACACCCATATAGAAGGGGAATGGGAGGGGTTGGGGGATGTTGGCCCGGAAACTGGGAAAAGGAATAACAATCAAAATGTAAATAAGAAATACTCAAGTTAATAAAGACGGGGAAAAAAATGACAACCAATCAAAAAAAAAGAAATAAGTTTTACTTAATTTAAGAGTTGGCTTATAGCCCTAATAGTAGCTGGTCTTGGTGGTGCATTCTATTGACCCCAGCATTCAGGAGGCAGAGGCAGGAGGATCTCTGTGATTTTGACAACAGCTGGGTCTACATAGTAACTTCTGGGCCAGACAGGGCTACATAACTAGACATTGTCTGAAAAAACAAAATCCTCACAGTAGCAAGTGTGTGTTAGCATAGGGGCAGACCTACGAAATCAGCAGTACCCAGTAGCACACACACGGTGACTCAATGAGGGGAAGGGAGTTCTTGTCAATAAGTCATTCTGGGATAAATGGATACCCATACTGGATAAAGCAGGCTTCAGATTCTACCTTACTCTAAATGGCTGGTGAGTCCATATGCAAGGGCTAAAAGTGGGAAACCCGCTAGAGCCGGAGGGACACAGTTTCTCTGTAAGCATTTTATGCTTTGCAGGCCAAAGCAACTCTGTCAGGGGTACTCAGCACTCTGTCAGAGACACCCAGCACTCTGTCGGGGGTACTCAGCACTCTGTCAGAGGTACTCAGCACTCTGTCAGGGGTACTCAGCATTCTGTCGGACGTACTCAGTTCAGACTCCAAAACACTAGAACAGCTAATGATACCACACACTGAACCAACATGTTTGTGTCCCACTAGTGCCTGGCTTACCAAATCAGGTAGAGCTCTAATACAGTTTTGTTTCCCAAGTCCTGGGCTACATGAAGCTCTCTGTTCTGGAAGAAAGCAAAGGAAAAACAAATCTGAGTTTGGGTTAGAAAATGATTTCTTCAGGTCATTTAAAACAGTCTGCCATAAAGGAAAATATTGATACATCTTCATTGGAATAAAAGCCTTTGCTTTAGTGAAAGTGGGGGGCAGTGGTGCACACCTTTAATTCCAGCACTCAGGAGGCAGAGGCAGACAGATCTCTGTGAGTTCAAGGACAGCCTAGTCTATTCAGCTAGTTCAAGGACAGCCAAGGTTACACAAAGAAAGTCTGTCTCGATAAACCAATGGATTTTCAGTAAACCATTCCATCTTTCAATTAACAGAACTGTTTCTGTGGCAACACTATAGATCTCATCAGGGATTGACCTTGGTAGATTGGTTCCTCTTCCTCCTCCTCTTCCTCCCCTTCCTCCCTTTCCTTTCTTTTCTTGTAAGAAGATTAAGTACTCAACAAGAGTATTTACCAAATTAGACTTGGCCAAAGGAAGTCTAAGTTTCTGAGCCCATCATGGCACCATGATGTCGCCATGGCAATTTTGCTTATGAACCTATTGGACCAGCACTGAAATGGCCTGGGAAAGAGGCTGTTGGACACCTGCAGAATGAGTCATTTTATCCCCTTGCTTCAGAGCCTCCTCTGTGGTGACTGGCCTCGGTAGTCATCCACAGAGCACAGACAAGGACCTTTGGATTCTGTGGCAACTCAGCAAAGCCTGTCTCCACACCACCCCGTCAGCTTAGCTATCACCAGCCCTCCAGTCCGGTTCCTTCCAAGTTCCTGGCCACCCAGCCTACTGTGAGATTTATTTATGGCTGTCTTCCATGGTCAGTTTGAGTGGGGGCTATAGTGCTGTAGCTATTCACTTATGGACAGTAAAACAAAGCAGGCTCCAATTCTCCCTCAGTTAGTCAACTGTAAGGAGCAGTCATGAAAGGGCCAAAGGCCTATACTGAGGGAGAGAAGACAGCTGAACGTAATTGGTGTTGATGAGGCCTCAGTCACTTACTTAAGCTACCTTGCCTTCCAAGGCTGCCTGACTGACTTCCTAGACACCATCGCCAGTTGTGGTAGCTTTTGGTTTGTTTGTTTTTCAAGGCGGGGTTTCTCTGTGTAGCCCTGGCTGTCCTGGAACTCACTCTGTAGACCAGCCCTTGAACTCAGAGATCTGTCTGCCTCTCCCTCTGAGTGCTGGGATTAGAAGCACATGTCACCATCGCCTGGCTGTGATGATTAGATTTAATTGCCAACCTCCCACCACCTAGAATCACTTGGGAAGAGATCCTCACTGGAGGATTGGGATGGCCCCTGGGCACGTCTATGGGGGATTGTCTTGATGGCCTTAAATGAAGACCCAGCCTGACAATGGGCACATCCCGGGTTTGGGGCACTGGACTGTCGGGTTTGGGGCACTGGACTGTCTGAGAGTAGAGATAGCTAGTTGAAATCTAAACATGCACGCTTTTGTTTCCTTTTGCTCTGGACTGTGGATATGACGAGTTGATGTGGGTTTCCGCCTCGACTTCCTGCAGTCATGTAGTATAACCCAAAACAGTGAGCTGAAACAAACCCCTTCTTCTCAGATTTGCTCTTTGTCATAAAGCTTGCTTTTTTTTTTTTTTAACCACAGTAATAGAAACGAAACTATGACGTTATTTGACGACAGATTGCCGTTGCGTTCACCAGTGTTAGGAGTGAGTTTGCAGGCAGTGCTATTTGGTGCCAGAGAGCTTTGGTCACATGGTTACCTCGCTTTCCATGGTTAAGGCTGTCATCCTCTGTGGAGATCCAGCAGCAAGTCAAGAGTTTCCAAAACCTGCTCATTCCAGAAACCCAGGACTTCGACCGTCCTGCCGAGTGCTAGAGGCTGCACACCACGGTTCCACTTGTTATCGATCATCAACCACCATCCTTTCTGCTGCACCACAGACCCAAGGCACAGGTATGAGCTCTGTTTTTCGCTCTCCGTGAAATCTCTTGCTGCCGACTCGATCAGGGTTTCTATTCTGAACAGCCCACACCACCAGAGCCTGGACCATCAGGGAAGTGGTCTGTTCTGATTGCCCTTATCCAAGCCTTTCATCTGACTATTTCAAAGTGTCCTTTCCACATTAATTAAGTGATGAATTAATCAACAAAGCCATTGGCTAACTGTCTTTCATGTCTGAAAGCTCTTTCATAAATGTCAGGGAAAATGACATTTTCAGTGTTTAAAGATACATCCCCCCCTAACCTGAACCGCTGAACTACAGAGGGTGGCTTCCTGCCAGGCCAGATCAGAGCGAAGGGGTAGGATGATGTGAAATGCAGAGCAATGGTTTCTGGGCTTGTGGCACTAGGCCACTGTCTGGAGCGGGCACCGTCTGCTTTCTGATTTAGTTCCAATAGGTATAAAGGTACCACGCTTCTCCTGTTTGACATTCATCTGACTAATCTTATAGGTTAATGTCCACGATCCCTATCTATGAAATGGATATATGTCTAGTGTTTTTGCGGAAACTAAATCATGATGTAAAAGCTCATGATAAACTGCTAAGCGCAATTATACAATGCTCTTTTGGGATGGACATTTAATTCCTGGGCTTATGGGGTGGGGCTGAGGTTGGGCAAGTGCTTCCCTAAAGAACTCGGAACTCTGCAACATTGTAAAGAATGTAGAAAGGAAAGGGATGCGTTTGGGACAAAAGAGGAGCCAGGCGAAGGCAAGAGAGGGCTTAGCTTCTCTGACAAAGTGGCCAAAGTTTGCATAGCTAGGTTTAAAGACTGGGGAAAGTGGAGCTGGGAAGAGGGGTCACAAGCAAGATCATGAAGCCCCTCGAGGCCATCCTAAGGAGTTTAGACTTGGGAGGGGGTGGGATTAAAGCATTTGAAGAGGCAGTGGCATGGTCAGAACCATATTTAGAGAGTTTGTTTGTGTGTTAGACAGATCAGAGCAGTCAAGACTAGGCAGAGGGCTCACATAGGCTGGTGCAGTGACCTCATGAGGGTCTGGGACAGGGAGATTGTAACAAAAGTGGGTAAGATCATGTTAACTCAAGTGGTTCTGAGGAGGTCCAATCTGCAAGCCAGGCGGTCAGGAGGCAGAGGGGGATAGATGGAAGGTGGCTCCCAGGTTCTCACTGAGGCTAAGGGATCAACGCCAGCGGTGAAATGTAATCATAAGAAGCAGTCTGAGTTCTAGAATGCTAAAACAGTCCCCATTCTCTGCCTTGGGAACAATCCTTGAAGACAGGTCGAAAAGTATCTAACAGACTTAACAATATAGTCCTAAGGCTCCAGAGACCTTAGATGGATAGATGTAAGACTGTCGTTATTGTTCCTGAGATCGTTGACTTACTGATAATACGGAAGACACTTCACATCCAAAGGCTAGGAGATGGCTACATCAGCCAAGTATTTGCCACCGAAGCATAAGGGCTTGGGTTCAGATCCCCAGAACACATGTAATAAGTATCTGAAGTCCCAACATTGCAGAGGAAGAGACAGGCAGAACCTAGAGCTTCACCACGTCAGAGAGCGACACCGCTTCAAAAAAAAAAAAAAAAAAAAAAAAAAAAGGGTTGGGGATTTAGCTCAGTGGTAGAGCGCTTGCCTAGAAAGCGTAAGGCCCTGGGTTCGGTCCCAGCTCCAAAAAAAAAAAAAAAAAAAAAAAAAAAAAGAAAGAAAAAAAAGGAAAGTGATTTAAAAAGGCACCCAGTCTTGACCTCTGACCTCCACATACATGTGTACACACACATTTTAAAAATTAAAAGTTGTAAAAATCAAAGGATACTTTGTATCTGTAGGTTTTTAAACTTCATACTCTTCCAGTCAAATGAGAAATTGCAAAGTCTAAACTATATTTTAAGGATTACCGTATGTCATTTAAACCTTCATTTTGCATGAGATCATGCTCTAAAACCCCAAGATAAGGCTCGCTCATAAGGACATTTTAGCCCTGGGATGCTTTTCAAGGATAAACACATTTTCAGTCTTGTGTCCAGCATCATGAACACTTGTTTGAGAATTGCCCTCCACATTCAACTTAAAAATCTTGTCTCTCCACAGCCAGAATACAGCAAACACAGAGGCAAATGCCAGCAGCAAACCACTGAACTGAGAACGGGACCCCCGTTGAAGGAATCAGAGAAAGAACTGGAAGAGCTTGAAGGGGCTCGAGACCCCATATGAACAACAATGCCAAGCAACCAGAGCTTCCAGGGACTAAGCCACTTCCCAAAGACTATACATGGACTGACCCTGGACTCTGACCTCATAGGTAACAATGAATATCCTAGTAAGAGCACCAGTGGAAGGGGAAGCCCTGGGTCCTGCTAAGACTGAACCCCCAGTGAACGTGATTGTTGGGGGGAGGGCGGTAATGGGGGGAGGATGGGGAGGGGAACACCCATATAGAAGGGGAGAGGGAGGGGTTAGGGGGATGTTGGCTCGGAAACCGGGAAGGGGAATAACAATCGAAATGTAAATAAGAAATACTCAAGTTAATAAAGATTAAAAAAAAAAATCTTGTCTCTCGGGCCCATTCTTTCTGGTTCTGATCCTCACTGGAAATAAAGTCTCACCGTTAGCCTGTTTGATGATGCAACTTTAAACCTGTGATTTCATTCTCCTACATGTGAATGAAAAATAAAAACTCTGAGCTGCCAAGAGATTTCCAGGCTTTAAATAATAACAACGTTCTTTACTGGTTTCCCATGCCCCGAGTGGGGATCAAGAACATTCAAGTGGTCCAGGAGGCTCCATGATGGAGACCTATTCTGCCGTTCTAACCCCATCACGTGACATTCTCTTGTCTTGCTACTATGGGCTCCTTTCTATGTCCAGAGGTACCCATTCTTATCTTCGCCAGTTACTGCTTTATTATGGCTACGAATACGCTGGCATACAATTGGACATCAGTGATAGAACAGAAGCTGACTCTTTCCTTCCTCTTGGATTTTAGTCTCTTGTAATGATCTCTTGGATCAAATCTCTATGATTTAAAGGTTGAACAGGATTGGGTTAAACTCTTTAGTCTAGATCGGATTTGTACTAGTTTCCCAAAGATATGAATGGGAAGTTAATGACTTGAATAAAACTAACTTTTGCTCATTTAAAGGGTAAGCAAGGAATATTATTTTATTTCATGTACATTGGTGATTTGCCCGCATGTATGTCTGTGTGTGAGTGTCAGATCCCTTCGAACAGAGGTTACAGACTTACAGCCGCCATGTGGGTGCTGGGACTTGAACCCAGGTCCTCTGGAAGAGTAGCCGGTGCTCTTAACCACTGAGCCATCTCTCTAGACCCGCGGGGAATATTTTTTAAGTACATACTTACCAGGCTCGTTTTAGAAGAGGTAATAAATGCCATAAGCAACTATGACTTTGTAAAAGAGAGAATAGGGAAATTTACAAGGTTAAATATGAAAACGTGTTTCCTCTTAAATGAAACCATATCAGCTTATTAACCAGGATAACCTAGTTAGAAAGAAGAAGTAAAGTACACATTTTGACGCATGCTATTCAAAACATGGGAGCATAAAAAGAGGCAGAGGATCAATGGTACTCAGTAAAAGTTGGAAGCCGACTGATAAATACGCCATTTCAAATAGAGATGGAGGCTAAGACCTGTTAGAACAATATGTGCAGTGACAGCCATGGGCCACAAGGTGGTGCTATTCTCAGAAACGAATCTAATTAGTCCAAGATCAAAATCTTAACCAGAAATCTCGTTCAGACAGAGCATACTTCTTTTAGGAACTCAGCCCTGAACTTTTCAAGTTCTTAAGGACTATTATGCATTCATGTTTATATTCTTTTGGCCTCGGCTCTTTCTCACTTTTTCCTCCCTCCATCCCCTTTCTAAGTCATTTACCTCATCACCTAAAATAAATAAAATAAAATGGTATCATTTCCTTAGAAAATCTCTCCTCCCTGGAATAGGTTTGTTCCCATAGTGCAAACTATCAGAAGGCTTAGTCCTCAAATAACATGTATATTATATATCTAATAAAATATATTTTATGAATATGTATAGTATATAATTTATATATATATATATATATATATATATATATATATATATAAAACAGGGTTTTGCTATGTAGTCTTGGCTGTCCTGAAACTATATACACCAGGCTGGCCTCAAACTCACAGAGGTTCACCTGCATCTTCCTCCCAAATGCTGGGACCAAATGTATGTGTTACCATGCCCAGTTACTATTTTGTACTTCAGAAATTTCTTTTTTATTTAAAAATTTTACTTACGTATATGGATGTCTTGCCTACATGTATCTGTACACCACTTACTGAGGTCAGAAGAGAGCGTCAGAACCCCTGGGGCTGGAGTTTCAGAGTCACCATGTAGGTTCAGCTGGTAGGAGTGCTTGCCTCCAAGCCTGAACCTGCGAACACCAGAGCCCATGTAGAGGAGATGGAGAACTGACACGGATCATTTTCTGACACGATAAAAAAAATAATAAATAATAAAATTTCTTAAAATTAACTTACTGCCAGGCCTGATGGCGCATATCTTTAATTCCAGTACTCGGGAAGCAGAGACAGGCAGATTTCTGAGTTTGAGGCCAGCCTGCAGTACAAAGTGAGTTCCAGGACAGCCAGGGCTACACAGAGAAACCCTGTCTCAAAAAACCAAAACGGCAAGTACGTTAACCAGCTGACCCATGTGAGCAGTTTCTGGGTGAGCGGTTCTCACTCCTCCCCGGAGACTAATACAATGTTGCAATTGCGTTGCAGGTGGAAGCCGCAGTCAAGAAGCCCCAAAAGTGTATAGTTGATACTGTATCGACTTTTCAGTAACAAGGGCAAATCTAGCCCAGGGAAGCAGAGGTTAACAACGTCATCCTTTTGAGTGGCTGTGCAACAGATCAAATAAAGGAAGGGGAGATATGAGTTCTACAGACTTGATGAGTGCTGACGACTGGGACTGCTCCCATGGCAATGGCCTGGCAGACCTCTCAGCCTCCATCAACATCCAAGTGATGTAACCTTTATGTGCGCTCCCGCCTCTGGGCTTCAGAAACTACTTTGCGATCACTGTATAGGCACCGAAGGCAGGCACTTGAGCAGGGGCCTCTGTTCATTTAGGAGCCTAAGAAATGATACAGAAATCTCCTTTCTGTTGCTGCATAAATTAATTTGGAGACTTAAAATAATCGTCTATCACCTCACAGTTCTTCACTCAAGGTCTGGTTAGAGGAATCAAATGTTGGAGGCAGTTTCCACCTGAAGGTTCTGGAGAAGGTCCAAACTCATTCTAGATGGTAAGATTCCGCTCCTCCCCGCTGTGGACACAGGTCCTGTTTTTTGTTTTTTGTTTTTGTTTGTTTTTTTTGTTTGTTTGTTTGTTTTTGGTTTTCTTGCTGGGCTTTAGACAAGGATTATTCTCAGCTTTTCAAGGCCTCTGCCATTTGCAAGGCAAAAACAGTGAGAAACTCTCTTGTTCTTTGAACCTCTGATCCTTGCTGCCACTACCAGAGATCTCTACCTCGAAAATTTCATTTGATTAGGCAAGGCTTATCCTGATTAATCTCTTTTTCCTTTTTTTTTTAAAAAAAATTACATCCTTATTTTTATTGTATGAATGTTTTGCTTGCATGTATGTCTGTTTGCCACTTGTATGCCCGGTCCCTGTGAAGATCAGAAAAGGGAATCAGCTCTCCTGGAACAGCAGTTACAGGTGGCTGTGAGCCACTCTATGGGCGCTGGGAATCAAACCCAGGTCCTCTGCAAGAGCAGCTAGTGTTCTTAACCACTGAGCCATCTCTTCAGTGCCCTAATTTCTCTTTCTTAACACTAAGTGTGCCATGTCACAATTACTGCCCTAGAAATGGCAGTGAATCCTGTCGAGTTGGTCGTCCCAAGGACTATTTAGAACGTGAACGTGGACGTGGACCTATCAGAGTGGGAAGCCTTGGAAGACAGGATCCTGCGCACTGCACAGGCCTCTGAGATCGTACAGGTGTTGACGTGACATCAGTCTCCCACCTGCTGCAACTGGACAAGCCATGAATTACTGATCTGGTTTTTCGTTTGTAGGGTAAGAATAAATACCCCATGGGGCTTTGTAAGCATCAACGAGGAGGTAGATATGGAAATCGTTTGAGTCATAAGGAGCTATGTGTCAGGATCTAATCGTAATAACATGCACAAATGTGCACTATACCAGTCATGTATCAGTTCCTGAAGTTTCTCTCTCTCCTGTACAGCAATGCTAGGATGGGACTGACATCCACACACACATCCCAGGCAAGTACTTTACTACTGTATTACCTCCCCAGACCCAACCAGGTCCAGAGCCCTCCTGCTGAGTGACGTGTGGACTTTTAAGAGGCTATGCTGTAATGCTGAAAATTGACTTGGACACTGTAGTCACTCCGTTCTAGGGTTTTTAACCCTTCATTTCCTCTGCTTATTCACTGTGTCCCTTGGGGTCCTTCTATCCCATGTGTAAAACGGAAATGGACAGGTGTGGTGCTGCGCATAGTCCTGGCTACGTCAGGAGCTGAGTTCAGAGGTCACGTTAGCTCCTGCTTTAGAGATCAGCCTAGGCAACAAGAGAAAGAGAAGGGAACAAAGAGAAGGAAGAAATGGCGAGGATAAGAAGTTGACCAGAGAGATGCTTCCGCAGTTAAGAGTCCTTGTCCTTCCTGCAGAAGACCAGACTGGAGTTTGTTTCGTAGGACCCACGTCAGACAGCTCACAACTCCAGCTCCAGATCTGAGGCCTTCTTCTGGTGTATACAGTGCGTATACACATTGGCAGGCATAAATAAATAATACATAATTCTTTTCTTAAAATGTTCGACCTGTAGGGATACCATGGAGCTTGAAGAAATGTGCAACGTGCTTAGCGTAGAACACAGTCAACAAGTGGGCTACTGGGATCACTGACGTGTGGTGCTTCTTCTTCATTGTCTGCGTGATGAGATTTAGAATCGCTATAGAAACAAACCTCTGAGCATGTCTGCCTCCCCTCTCCCCCCAATTAGGTTAACCGAAGTGGAAAGAGTCCCTCAAAATACGGATGGAAACATTGAACGGGCTGGTAGCCCAGACTGATTTTAGAAAAAAGGAGAGAAGAAAAGAGCTCACTTTCTGCTTCCTGACTGTAGCTGCTGCCCTAATGCTTCTGCAGCCATAACTCCCACACAGTGATGGCCTCAGCCCTCACACCGTGAGCCAAAACAAACCTTTCTTTCCTTAAGTTGTTTGGTCAGGTGTTGTGTGATTCAATGAGTAACAGACACAGTACATTTTCTCCAACCATGTATCGTCTCGAAACCTAAACATAAAGCCATTTCCAAAGCATTGGTCAGGTGCTCACCCTCGGCCGGTCACCGTTGGATGACGGAGGTGTAGACAAAAAAGCAAGCAGGAGGAAACGAATATTTACCGGGTCTGACATTTGAATCCGACAGCTCCCTAACGTATTTGTTCTTCAAGAGACATCAAAGTCACTGAAGCCCCTGGGCTCCCTGATGGCTGGAATCGCTCCTCTGAATTGACTGGGGTAGAAGAGCATATGTCAGAGACCTCCACAGCAGCCGGACCTGAGCTCCGTTGTGGTCTTCTTTTCTTGTCTTCCTTCAGAGCCCATGTTCAGTGATGAGCTACTCCCCTCTCTCACAGAAGCCTGGGTGTCCTGGGTCTCAGGACATGATTTAGAAGGCAATTAACGGTACTGTGGCAAGCTCATCTGCCCTCCAGTTAAGGGCTTTTGTGGTTTGGTCCTCCTACTGTTGTGGTTTGCCCTGATGTTACTGTATTTTGATGCTAATTCCATTGCCCCAAGGACAGCTGCCTAGTCAAGGACTCAGAACTCAGGTGACTTCACCAGAACCACCTCTCCATTGAATTTGTAAAGTACAGGTGAGGAGCAGGTACAGGATAGAAGGAGGCCTGTCATTGGAGGAGAAGGAAGGATGGGCGGGAGAGAAGTTTGGAGGAAGAGGAGGAGACTAGGGGAGAGAGGAGAGACGAGATGGAGAGAGGGGAGAAGCCATGGCAGGTGATGTTAGGATTCTGCTCTGTGTATTTACAGGTTGTTATTAATGTTCTCAAGGGATGGATGGTACTGGGCTTTGTACGTTTAAGTGGGCAATTATATCTTATCAATTGGATCTAAGATTATTGTGTTGTGTGTTCTTTTATGTGAGGGTTTGAGTGTAGGAAAGTGTGTGGCTGGGCTGTGTTTCCGCCAAGATATCTAGCAGATATCTTAGGACACCGCGGCGTGGACCTAGCAGGGTAAAAGACACTGATACTCATTATTTTCATAATTTTACAACAACATCATACCATCTCCTGGTCAGGAAGACTAAAGTTACCCCCCTCTGACAAGTTTGTACTAAGTCCTGTTAGATAACACATAATCATAAAATATCAGGAAGACATGGCTTTAAGTAGGTACTTAAGAGAACCTCGAGATGAAGAAAACATCCCACAGTTCTCTTTTCCCACAAGTCTGCAGTAAGACATTTTATTTTATTATGATTTTATTTAATGTGTATGAGTATGCATGTCCCATTTCGTGTGTGTGTGTGTGTTGTGTGTGTGTGTGTGTGTGTGTGTGTGTGTGTATACAACTCATAGGAATCCACTCTTTTGTGTTGTTTGGGTTCTAGGGATCAAACACAGACTGTCAGCCTGGGCAGGAGACACTTGGACCCATTAAGCAAACTTGTCAGCCACCAAGAGACTCACTTTTACAGTTTTGAAGTCATCCATTTGCAGTAGTAGTAGTAGTAGTAGTAGTAGTAGTAGTAGTAGTAGTAATAGTAGTAGTAGTAATAGTAGTAGTAGCAGTAGCAGTAGTAGTAGTAGTAGTAGTAGTAGTAGTAGTAGTAGTAGTAGTAGTAGTATTTGGGGCTGGAAAAATGCCTAAGTAATCAAGAGCACTAACTGCTCCTCTAGACTCCCCAGGTTCAAGCCTCCACACCACATGGCAGCTCACAGCCAATTCTAGTCCCAGGGAATCCGGTGTCCTCTTCTAGCCTCTAAGGGTACTGTGTGTACATGGTGCATAGACATACATGCACATACATGCAAGCACAACACTCATACATGTAAAGTAGAAAAAAAAAGGTAAACAAAACAAAACCCCACCTCTCACAGCCACTCAACCTTAACAAATGTCTCTCTCAACACAGTAATTCTGGAACGACTGAATATAAACAGGTCCATTGAATACATCATAAGGGGGTTGGACAGTGTAACAAGAATACCAACTACTTGTCTAAAAAATCTTCGGAGTAATAAAAATAAAGTCATTATGGAGATGTTAGAAGACACCCTGTGAAGGTGATATGCTCCTGTGGTTTTAGTGGGAGGTGTCCTTTATTAACAAAACACAAAAGCCTCAATGAAAGGCTGGAGACCAAGCACAGAGGTAAATGCCTGTAATTCCAGAACTCCAGAAGTAGGCAGGAGCATCAAGGAAGTGGGGGAAAATGGCATCCTTCAATGGGACAGAGACTGTCTCGACCTGCATGGGCTCACTTTAGGAGGTAGGGTGCTGGACACTTGGCCTCGCAAACCAACTAAGCCAGTGACTCTTGTTCTTGTCTCTCAAACGTAAAGCATGAAATTCACAGACCAGAATGGTGAGTTTTAGAAGGAGGTTTTGCTATAGACAGAAAGATCTGTTGCAGAAAACAAGCAAAGCTCCAGAGGGGGCCTGTGGTGGTTTGAGTAAGAACAGTCCCCAGGGACTTGAGAGTTGGCTCTGCTGTAAGAGCACTGGCTGCTCCTCCAGAATTCCCAGCACCCACGTGGTGGCTCACAGCCACTTATAATAGGATCCGATGCCATTTTCTGGCATGCAGACAGAGCACTCACATTCGTAATAAATAAATCTTTTATAAAAGTGGTTCCCCGTAGGCTCATATATTTGAATGCCTGGTCATCAGGGAGGAGCATTACTTGAGAGGGATTAGGAGGTGTGGCTTTTTAGAGGGAGTGTGTCAGTGGGAGTGGGGTTTGAGGGTTCAAAAGCCCAAGCCAGGCCTAGTGGCTCTCTTTTCCTGCTGCCTGCGGATCTGGATATAGACCTCTCAGCTACTTCTCCAACACCACATCTGCCTGCATATCACCACGCCCCCTGCCGTAAAGATAATGGACTAAACCTCCGAAACTGTGAGTCCCAATTACACGATTTCCTTTAGAAGAGCTGCTATGGTCACGGTGTCTCTCCACAGCAATAAAACCTCCAAGGTAGTGCCCTAAGAGGAGGAAAACATGTTACTGTTTGTATACGGGCTTTTTACAGGACTTGTTGTAGAAACTAAATGAAGGCTGATGTTTTTTTTCTGTTGAGACTGATTAGTTCTCCAAGAACACTGCACACCGAGACAACTGAGGACCCACAAGCTCTATACATGTCCCTCTGGCCCCTCCAGGGAGATGATGACACTAAATTGCTCACTCAAGGCGGGGGTGGGTGGGGAGGTCATGCTGTTTTGTCTGACTCAACTGGCTAACCTTCTGGCCACTAGCACGGACCATGCTAGTTACACGGATCTTGCAGTGTTGCTGGTCTCAGCCTTCGTGGGGTATGGGGCCAGGGCAGCTGTGGTGCCATGGGGAGCAGATCTGGAGCAAGAGAGGGGCTAATGCATGTTCCAGTGCACATAGACCTGTGCACCCTCCTTTGCTCCACCACAGTAGGTCACCTAGCCAGGTTAAACTTCCTCTCCCCTTATAAGGTCATGTTTAGCAGTGCCTGAAATTCCTCCTTATGCAAATGAGGCATCTCCAGCATCCTGGTCCCAGCCAGTGATGTGCCCAGATAGCCCTTATTCTCCCACCCCCTAAAGGTTTAAATAGCCTTTGTTCCTGCCCATTAAAATGAGCTGTCCCACTGAAGCCTGTCTCCTGAGTCTGCTCTCACTGTACTTCCTGCCTGGGGAAGGGGTGGGTGGTGGGAGTCGGGGTGAGCGGCAGTGAGGTTGAAGTAAACTTATTGGTTAAGATCTTACTGCCTCTGTTCTCACATTTATGTGCCCAGCATTTTGCTAGGCCCATGGCAGGGGGCTAAGCCATCACAGCCACCATGATGTTGCTACAGTCTTTCTTGATTACTGCATATCCAGCTTCTTTTCTATGGGATAGTTGGGGTGCTATCCCTTTTGGACTAGGTAGAAACTTACCAGAAGTCTAGTCTGTTAAGATTAGCTGCACTGGAGGCAAAACGATAATGAAAAAGCAACAGTGCTTTCTGTATGTTTTTCAGGGGTGTCTTGGAGGTAACATTTGGCCTCCTGACCTTGGTTCAGAGCCCTGTCCTTCCTCTTATCTCATCAGCTTGGCTGTCTTATACCTGGCTGCTACCCCTTCTATTTTTCATCCCTCATGTTCCATACACCATAATTTTTTTTTTTTTTTGGTTCTTTTTTTCGGAGCTGGGGACCGAACCCAGGGCCTTGCGCTTGCTAGGGAAGCGCTCTACCACTGAGCTAAATCCCCAACCCCCATACACCATAATTTTAACCCTTACATTCCCTTTAACCATAACCTAGTTGTGGTGGTTTGAATATGCTTGGTCCATGGGAAGTGGCACTATTAGAAGGTGTAGCCTTATTGGAGGAGGTAAGCCTTGTTAGAGGAAGTGTTTCACTGTGGAGGTGGTGTTTTGAGGTCTCATATATATGCTGAAGTCTGGCCAGTGTGATCCAGTCCCCTCCGGGCTTCTTGCAGAACACAGTCTCCTTCTGCTGCCTTTAGATCAAGGTGTTGAACTCTTGGCTCCTCTAGCACCGTGTGTCTGCCTGCACATTGCCATGCTTCCTGTCATGATAATGGACTGAACCTCTGAAACTGTATGCCAGCCCCAATTAAATGTTTTCCTTCATAAGAGTTGCCTTGGTCATGGCGTCTCTTCATAGCAATAAAACCCAAACTAAGCCAGAAGTTGATTGCAGGGACTGGGGTATTGCTGTGATAGGCCTGAGCATGTTTTTGTTTAGAGGAATGTGGATTTTGGGACTTTGGATTTAGAAAGCAGTGGGATGCTTTAAGAGGGGCTTAATGGGCCATCTGAGTAGGAATGTGGAAGACACTGATGCTGAGGGTGATTTAAACTGTGTAAGCCTGGCTCAATAGGTTTCAGAGATGAGCTTTGGCATGATGCCTGTGATATTTTGATGAAGAATGTGGCTGCTTCTTGCCATTGTCTGAAGAGTGTGCCTGAGGCTAAAGTGAGGAGATTTAGATTAATTGCACCGAGGAAGGAAATCTCAAAACAGCCTAGAATAGACTCTGTCCTGTGGTTTACTCCTATGAAGAACATTTTGATCCAGTGTAGCAAGCTTAGAATTGAGAAATGCAAAATGCATGGTTCAAGAATTAAAGGAGCACTAGGAAGTAGACTGGAGCTAAATCCTGTGTTCAAGGAGATAAATAAATTAAGGGAATGGTGACCTTTGGCCAAAAGCTCTATCCTGTGAAAAGTATGATTAAAAAGGGACACTGTCGCCTATTCTAAGTTTACTATGAGTTTGCAGTTGTATGAGGGACAGTTATGTTAGGCGTTATTATGACCTAGTTATTATTTTCATTTGGACATAAGGAGGTATGATTGTGTGTCAAGCTGACATGGGATGGATTGTGATGGCTGTTCTCAGTTGTCAACGAGACTGTATCTGCAATGAACTATAATCCACAAGTGGAAGGCATACCTGTGATCCAGCTCTCCAGGATGGAAGACACAAGTTTTTTTTTTTTTTTGGTCCTTTTTTTCGGAGCTGGGGACCGAACCCAGGGCCTTGCGCTTCCTAGGCAAGTGCTTTACCACTGAGCTAAATCCCCAACCCCAAGACACAAGCTTTTGATCTACATCTTCATGTGGGATGACCCTTATGTATCCTGTAAATTTCAGGAACTTCTTAAGAATTTTCAGTTATTTAATTCCTGGATCTTAGAAATTTGTTTACTCCTTGAGTCTTAATGAGCCTCCCTCTAGGATGCTCCAATTTGTAAGAAAATACTGCCATACAACAGCATATTTACACACTTCTTACCTTCTATTCCATGTTTCCATTATGCTTGACAAATATGATGCCCCGCAGCACAGGGCATCATAATGCTGCTTAAGAATGCACACAAGAAATAATTCCCCTCAAAGCAGGGGAGAGAATGGATGCTAATGGCCAAAGAATACAACAAATTCTCCAGGAGGATAGTGTACAACTGTTGTGCCAGCATACTGCCTACCTCTTCAGTTTGCTGTTCTGTGTTCTTATTTACATCCATCAGTCATATTATGCAATCCATTTGCAATAACTCATCTCCGACTTGGCCAACCATTGTCCTCCTAGCTAGATTCTTTCAAGTCTTAGTGGAGACTTAGCTCCTAGCAAGTCTTCTCTGACAAGTCTTTCTTCTTCCTCTCAGATCCTTCTCATCCACATGACCAATTTACAAATAATCTCCACATGTTCATTTCTTTTTCCTCTACGCTTGTCCCCTCGAAGGCTAATTTTTAATGTTACAATTTGGCATGAGTATATAACAGGCAATGTTTATTAAAGTATAAACCAGTCCTGATTCTTATTCAAAAACCCAAATGTGGACACTATCCCTTCTTGGATAATAGGAAATACCAAGTCATTTTCAGCTCTTACTTTCTATTTGAACAAAAACATTTGTTCCCCAAACACTGAATTGATAATTTAAAGTGAAAATCTTTTTTTTTTTTTTTTTTTGTATCGGTATATTTATGTGAGGCCTGCTTACTGGGCTATAGGCTGGTATATTTTCCCTTATACTGTTTGTTGGTCCTGGTTAACTTTAGACAGAGAACTTTGTTATCTGAGTACACAGATTTATACTCCTTATATTTATGTTTGAGGCACTGTATAACCAATTGAAACCAGACCTCTCATTTAGTATACCTAGCCCCCTCTGCCATGCTAGTTTGTCACCATTTACAACTTTCGATGTCACTTATATCATCACAAAGCTAGTAATGGCATGGATGAACTAGAAAACATATGAAAAGCATCTAGCACAGAGTGCCACAGAATTTCCTTGCAAAGTGTCCTGTACTAGAAAGACATTCCCACTGAACTGTGTTAGGTAATAGGACTACTAGTGGAGTTTGAAACCATGGATTCTGCAGATCAGCTGGATGGTTATCTGGATCCACCCCTCACTTTTTCGGTATGGGATTTCCTTAACAGAAACGTGCCTAGTGAAGACATTTCTCAACCACACAGGGTCATGTTACTGACTCTGAGTATGTAAGGTCTATAATATGATCAAGTTGTCGGGTAGGCTTCTAGAAAGGTCTTTCTTTATTAAAATAAGGACATGGTGGATGATGAACCTCCATCTACCATTTTGACCCATGACGCACATTGAAAGGAAGCCTGATTTTTAAGGGTGACAAAGCAGAACGTTTGGATCCCTGGGTAGAGCGAACTCTTTTTTTTTTTTTCCCCCGGAGCTGGGGACCGAACCCAGGGCCTTGCGCTTGCTAGGCAAGCGCTCTACCGCTGAGCTAAATCCCCAACCCTGAGCGAACTCTTTCATGAGAAGGCATGTGATTTAGGTCAGGATTCTGGAACCTGGGGTTTCTGTTACAAGACGGCAGATATAAGACGGCAGAGACCAGTCAGCCACTATTAAGGACAGGGGCCTTGTTCCCATCCATGAGTTCTGCTCCTGGGTGATTTCTCCAGACCTGGAGTCGCAAGAGGCTAAGATGCTGAGAAGACGTTGACCAAGAAAGTCTAAGAACTGCAGGAGGACAGAAAGAAGAGACTCTGGTGTTCTAGAATGAAGAACCAAACGCCACTCTTGGGAGTTGGAGAAATCAGGTTTATTAGGCTAGCCTACCCCACTGTGGAGAGATTTATAGTTTCACATAGTATTTATGGGTTTTCAGCTTTGGCCTTTCAACTGCTATAGCACTAGCATCTTTAAATTATTGCCTACGTGACCATTTGCACAGGATCTGTTTTAGAATAACCGAGGGGAAATTTCTACTGCAGTTAAGCATGTTTACAGAAGCGAGTGGCTGTTGGGACTTTCGTTAGCAATACGGATTGCTGCAGGCACAGCTGTTTCATCAGACACCTATGGGACCCATTTCTTGTGATAGCACTTGCTCTCCATTTTTTTTTTCCCTCTACACAATTCAAATTCCCTTATTAGTACAACTCTAGGGCAGAAATTTATATTTAAACTGTCATAGTGCAAGACAATATTGACTCTACTATACAATATTAAATGTAATAGTTCAACTATATTAAGGTGCACACTGAAGACATTAGATGCATCGTATGAGCTTTTCTTCTTTGGGCGCTGCGACGGAACACGTGGTACTGTGAGCGAAGCTCCAGAGCTGTCCTCGCTTCTCCTTACTCAACTGCGATTCTGCACGGGGCGCCTGGGGAGTCGATGCCCCGTGCTGCAGGCTGGCAGCCGCGCTTTCTCACGGCCCTGAGGGTCCTCGCGCTTTCTACACACACGCAGTAGGCTCAGCGCTCGACCACACAGCCCTGATCAGCCTTTTAGCCTCGCCCGCGGGTTCGAAAACCCTAGGAGCTGTCCATTGCGTCACGGACCTCCTCGAGTCTCCATTGGCTGGCGCATATCACGTGCACCGAGCGACTCTGGCTATTGGCTGGCGGGTCGGGAGCGCGCCAGGCCGAGGCGGCGACGCGGCGTCCTCGGCGGCCGGGCTGTGGAGTGGCCCGTGCGCGCGCCAGAGGGAGACGTTGTGGAGCGCGCCCGCCGGGGAGTCCCCCTGCTTAGAGGCGCGGCGGGGAGGCCGGGCCCCGTAGCCGGTGGGCAATAGCAGGCCTGCGGGCAGGCCGGCGCCGAGGAGTCCGAGCAGCGCCTTGGACTCGCCAGTCCTCTCCGCCCGCGCCTCCCGGCCCTAGAAGTCCAAGACCGACCTGCGGGCTCCAGGGCTCACAAGCCGGAGAGCGAAGCGCGCCAAGAGGTTCGGAGTCCGCAGCCAATTAGGCGCCCGCCGAGCGGTCCCCAGACGGTTGTCCTTAGGTGGCGGGTTATCCAGGGAGGTGTTTTTTGGAAGCGCATCCCTAGAGACGGGGCGGGGGACCAGGGCCATCGGGCACCCCTCTGTCTTGCTCAAGTGCTGCGACACCGATTTCTCGTGATCAGTTGTATGTTTACTTGGGTGTTTTAGTTTGAAATCTCTTGATTAGAAATATTGGCAATTAGCTTTTCATTACAAATAAACCAGAGGAGACAGTCACAAGCTGGTATCACACTACCACTTTGTGATCCCTAATTCAGACCTAATTCTGCTAGTATATGAGTCACTTGACCTTGACCAAGTCACTTTTTTTCTCTGACATGCATTCTCAACATTGATGATGATGTCCCTGCTCGTGTGTGTGTGTGTGTGTGTGTGTGTGTGTGTGTGTTTGTGTTTGTGTGTGTGCTCTTATATAATACAGGGTTTGTGGCCTTTCAGAGGATCACAGCACAGATACACCGTACCTGTGGTATTAAATTTTAATGGAAAAGAAAATATAGTAAACAAAGGCCCAGGGAGGAGAGGGAGAAGGGGCGGGGCGGAGTGGGGGCTTGAGAAATAGTGCTTAGGGAAATAGCTGATCAAGTATTCCAGCAAGAGTTTTCTGCTAAAAACTGAACACAAACTATCATTCATTGACTGCGAGCTGAAAGGACCCCAGAAGCTGTTATCATGGCGGGCACTATTAAGATATGGGAACAAGTACACATCCACTTCCACATCACCCCCAACCCCCGCCCTGCTCACAGCATCATCGTATTTGATTTTAACAACAAAGTGTCATTCCAGGTTTTTGTTGTTTTGTTTTTGTTTTTCCCTCTGACTGAATGGAAGGCTTGGGTGATTTGCCACAATCAGAGCTATTAACGGAAAGAAATAGGTTGTAAACACGAATTTATGCACACCCCCCCCCCCCCCGCAAACCACCCATGTGGTTTCTGGATTTCCTGTTCGGTTGTAGCAAAACTTCCCTGGACCCAGGAATTCCACCTGTGGCTTTTTAAAAAGTGTGGATACCCAGATCTTGGAGAAAAACTGGGACCAGCCTGAAATTTGCCTAAAGCCTCACGGATGATTCCCATTTGGTAGTCCATAGGTCCATCTTAGCAATAACTAATTCCTAACCGGATCCCAGTGTTTTCATAGTATTGTGTCCTGGAGACTCAGTTTCCCCATCTCTAGCAGTACCTCCATTTCCCTTTAAGGGAGGATGGTTTTCATCAGAAGAAAATCCTTTGTTGGTGGAATCCAAGGGAATTGAGAGAGCACTACTGAACAGCTCTCACATTTTATATGATCTTCCTTAAGCACTACTGAATACATGCTCTTTAAAAAAAAAAAGTCAATGTAAATCACTGTTAAACCCTATGTAGAAAAGTAAGGACCACAATTTACCCGTAGTATCATCAGTCTAACAAAATGATGTCTGTAGTCTTTATTTTGCTGTATCATTATTAGCAATGCTCTTGATGTCACGTAAATTTAGAACATTCTTACAGGTGATCTTGAACTTTAGAATTCTAAGTCTGGGGGAGAAAAACCTAAAACTTGTTATGAGGATAAATTTCAAATCACTGTTTTCTTAAAAACACATTTCAACCCTTTTTTCAAACCCAAACATGCCCCCAGACCAAAGGGTTTTTCCACCCCCAGAAGTAAGGCTAGGGGAGGAGGGAAAATGAAAATTCATCCATTGAAATCTTTCCTAAGAATCATCTTTGTTAGTGAATATTTCTGTCATTTCTCATATCACTTCAACTTCAATCAAAATATATGTGTTTATGTAAAAAAATAAGCTGAGTTTTTGTGGGTATTAACTAGATAACGTGATGAATTGATTATATTAGTGATAAAGCTAGTATTTCATTTTCCAGTTTCCTGTAGAGGCAACATGAGATGAAAGAAAATGGGTTTGGATTCTAGGAAAGATTGGTGCTCTAGTCCCGGCTGTGACACGGTCTAGTTATGACTTTGGAGCAGTGACTTTTCTCTCTCATTTTTACTTCATCTTTGGATGGGAACAGTGTCTTCAGAATTGTGGCATTCATATAAAACAGCACATTACAGCCCCAGTAGAGTGCTAAATTATCTTTTTGTTAACATTATTTCTTTCATTCTCTCAGACATATTAATAATTCTAATCCCTCTGTAATATTTAAGATTTTTTTTATTTACAAAAAGAGGCATTTATGGAGGATTTACTGTATGTGGGATACCAAAAATTCCTTTAAAAATAGTCACCTTTAAAAGGTTCTGAGAAAACTAAAGATGAAATGACCATCTAGATCTTTGTGTTTTGTTTCCCATGACCAAAATCATCTCTTTAGTGTCTCTGTAAACATTTATGAACACTTATGTTTCAGGCCTTTGGTATTGCTGATATGAAGAAGATCTTCAAGATGCCTGGTCTTACTAGTATATTAAGAAAACACTAAATAAAGCAATGCATTTATAGATTGTGATAAATCTAACTAGCATCCACAACACTAACATGGTCAAGTAATATGTTATGAAAGTCTTAAACACGTAGGTCTCAGTAAAAATACATTGTATGTCAGAGAATAGAGGATTGAAGGAAAATAAGTAAGAGTTAAGGATTTCTCAGGTCTAAGATATTTTAGAAGAGACATAATTTTAAAATTCTTTCATGAAATGCCAATTCATTTCTTCAGCTTCGCTTCTATCACACACACACACACACACACAAACATACATACACACATACACACACACATACACACGCACATACACACACATACACATACACACATACATACACACACACACATATACACACACACATACACACACATATACACACGCACACACACACACATACACCCATACACACACATACACACACACACACACATACACACACACACACACATACACACACACACATACATACACACATACATACACACATACACAGACACATAGACACACATACACACACATAAACAGACACATACATACACATACACACACATATACCCATACACACACATACACGCACACAGACACACATGCATACATACACATACACACACACATACACCCATACACACACATACATACACACACATACATCCATACACACATGCACACACACATACACCCATACACACATACATACACACACATACATCCATACACACATGCACACACACATCCATACACACACATACACATATTCACACACATACACACAATACACCTGTACACACATGCACACACACATACACCCGTACACACATGCACACACACATACACACACACACACACACACGCCCCTTTTCCTTGGATATCATTTTTAAACACTGAATCACAGGTATGTTGTTTGGTTGATGTTGTTATTTGTGCATTCTCCTCGGTGCTGGGGATGGAACCCAGGACATGCACACACTGGGGAAGTGCTGGACCAACTTGCTATTATCTCCGTTTCTTTGAGGTTTTGTTTTATAAATTATTGTCAATGACAATTTATAATTTTATATGTTGCTGTATGAAATTGTGTTATGATTTGTGACTGTGGTGTGAAATAAATTAGCATCTACTGCTTCGTTTGCTATGGTAAGAACATCTGAAATTTGGCAATTTGGAAACATACAATAGTATTAAGTGTATTCGTAATGCTGTACAATTGAGGGAAATCCCCCTCTTCCTCCTGTTTGAAGTTTTCTAGCATTCCTTCTGACAGTCATCTCTCCACTCCTCAGTCCTCCTCACAACCTCTCTGACTACAGTTCTGCTCTCTTCTGTTGTATTTTCTCTTTGGCCCATTTCCATTTCAACATTGTGTTTTCCAACTCCATCCACTGTGTTGTAACTAAGGGGATTTCCTTAAAGTCGGAATAGCAATTTTCTCTTGTGCATTTACATATGTTTATATGTGCATGTGCATATATACTTGGTGTGTATGTGTGTGTGTGTGTGTGTGTGTGTGTGTGTGTGCGTGCGCACTTGCTCACACTGAATAGTGCAGAGTGAGCATGGAGTACACACAATTCTTTGACAAACTGATTCCAGACCTTTGTGTAAATACTCAGACCTGGTGTGCTTGTTTGTTTGTGTTTTGAGGAACTGCCACACTTTTCTCTGGAATGCTTAGAGCAATGCATGTATGTGCTCAGGGTTCACAAGTATCCTCTTCTTCATTCTTACCTGCACTTTCTTTGACACACTGATAGCCATCATAATGTAAGTCTAGGAATTACAATTCTAACCACACAATTCTAGGACATAATTTTATATCTTCCATTTGAGGATTTTTTGTTTTGTCTTGTTTTTGTATTTTTTGTTTGTTTGTTTGCTTGTTTGTTTCTGAGATAGTGTCTCACTCTAAACCTCTGGCTGTCTTGGAACTCATTATGTAGTCCAGGCTGGCCCTGAACTCACAGAGATCCCCCTGCCTCTGCCTCCCGAGTGCTGGCATTAAAGGAATGTGCCACCATGCCCAGCTTTGAGTTAATTTTTTGTAAGTGGTGTAATTTTTTCCTTTCTTTCTTTTTTACTTTTTCTTCTCTTTTCTTGTATCTGGGTGTTCAGTTTTTTCCCAAAACCTTAAGTGAAAAGACTATCTCTTTTGCTCTGTATATTCTTGGTGCCCTTGTTAAGTGTCAGTGGACTACAAGTATGTGCTTATTTAGATTATTCTTTAACGTGCTTTAGAACCTAACAGTTGAGCTCTTAGGTCACTACAATTTAAATTTTTTTCTTGTGTTTTTTTTCCCATTAATGTACATTATATGCTACAATGGGTTTTTTTTTACAATGGGTTTTATTACGACATTTCATATATATATTCATATATTTGTATATATATGTATGAATGATACACTTTGATCATATTCACCCTGTCTGTTACCTTTCTTATCCACTTTTCCCTCCAACATCTCTAATAGATCCTTTATTTTCATGGCCTTTCCAATCCTCACCCCTAGATTCTCTATATGAGAGAACGTGACTCTTTATGGAGTTGGCTTGTTTCATTTAGGATGGTAATCTCCAGTTCTGTTTCCCTCAAACATCACAGTTTCTTCTCTCATTTCTTTACTGGTGGCACCAAGATTGGTTCAGTAGCTGGGCTGTTGTGTCCAGTAGTAAACATAGATTTGCAGGTATTTTCTGTGGTAAACAGACCTTGATATACTCGGAAGTAGTTGCTATAGCTAGCTCATACCGGTTTCCATGATGGGTGCCTTATATTTCCATCAAGAATAGAACCTCGGAAGGGTTCCTTTCCCTCCTTGTATTATCATCTACATTCATTGTTTTTTGTTATGACTGAGGTGAAATGGTATCTTTAAAAAGGGTAGGTATTTAGTTAATGACTTTTTAAGTGGCAGATCTACATAGCCTGGATCTGGTTGATTCAAAATACTTCATTTATTTTGGATAGTTCTCTCTGAGTGTGGATAAATATGTGTCTCTAGACCAGACTTCCTGTTTGAATGCTGTAATTTTTATATAGCAAAGGTAGCTGGCCACCATAGGTGAAAACCCACAAATAACCACAGGAAGGAAAGATGTCATTTTTTAAATGTCCGAGTTATTTCTATTAATTATAGTTCAAGTAAGATTGCTCTATACACACCTGTTCCATTTTGTGGTTAGGACTTTATCCCCTTTAACCAACTCGCCTGCCCTAAATGTGAATTCAGAACGTTTCTTCCATCAAAAAATGTTGAATACTTACTATGTACCAGGTAAAATTGTTTGAATGTACGTACTACAGGACTCTATAGCAAATTCCTATGTGTTTAAGAAGGACTCTGATCTCACCTACTTATGGAGACATTTTTCAGTTAGGTTCACAGCTCTGTCATGTCAGACTTTGATAGTTCTTATTATTTTTTTTAAAGATTTATTTATTATATGTAAGTACACTGTAGCTGTCTTCAGACACACGAGAAGAGGGCATCAAATCTCATTACAGATGGTTGTGAGCCACCATGTGGTTGCTGGGAATTGAACTCAGGACCTCTGGGAGAGCAGTCAGTGCTCTTAACCACTGAGCCATCTCTCCAGCCCTTATTATTTGTTTTTAATACTTGGTTCTAGAGATTTTATACTTTCCCTATTGCTTTGAGTCTTCTGTTTTAGGGATTAATTGCATGTTTTATAAAATGTGTTTCATGGCTCTGCTTTTCTTTTATTTGTTCTCAATAACTGCTTCCCACGAAATATGAAGTATAATACAATCATATTTTAGAAATAAAATGTTTTTTTCAAAGATAAAATATATAATTAGATTTAGAAAATAACTAGTAATCAGAAAAGAGCATGAAAATCTATAATCCATTCTTAATTTTTGTTGTGTATTCTTCTAGTCTTCTATTTGTGTGTTATATGTAGAGTGGAAGTATGCTCTATATTGTGTGTATGTGTGTGTGTGTGTGTGTGTGTGTGTACATACATGTCATGGTACATGTGTTAGGTCTGAGAACTACTTTGAGGGGTTGTTTCTTTCCTTCCACAGTGGGATCCAGGGATGGAACTTAAGTCAATAGGCTGAAGGGACAACCAGTTATACCACTGGGCCATGTTGCCAGCCTGTGTATTATATTTTGTGACGTTTTTTAATATGATGATCTGTGGCAAATAAATCTGCTCTTTGCTCACGTGACCCCAGTTCTGTTTAGACAGCTGTTTTGTCCCTGGAGTTGGGACTAGAAGACTCCAGTTACTAAATTACTGTACAGGGCAAATTCAAAAGCCTAAACTGCTGACCGAGGAGTAAAAGACTCTTCTCTTTTTCTTTCATTAATTCCTGCCCCATTTCCACTTTCCTAGTCCCGAGACAGCGGGGTTCTGTTGTCGGCACCCCTGAAGGGAGATTTAATCAGAGACATAATCAACACTGCACTTTCCTTCTAATTTTTTCCAGATGTACTTGGCTCTGCTAGAAATTCTTGAATCTGGAAGCATCCTATTTAAAGGTGCTTCTATAGCTCACACTAGTGATGGGGCTGGCTCTATAGGCAGAGAAGGGAGAAAAGCAAGGAGCAAAGCCAGATCGGTCATTGGAGGTGACTGTGGGTAATTCGCAGGTTTAGAATGGGATTTTGTGAATCATTCCATTTCAGGCAAACTGAATTCCTTCTGATTGGCTTCTATTAATCTTCTGTTTGGAAGACTGGTTCCTTGTGAATTTTGTTTGACAACCTCATCTCTAGCACAGGTGATCCTTTGAGATGGGCCTGGTATACTGGGCCTAGTACAAGAACACAGTGTAAAGCACTGAGCTCGTGCGGGTTTTAACCTGCCACCCTCACTATCTGCCTTGGATATGTGTGTGCTAAGTGTGCCAGCCTCTTCTCCATGCATACTCCCATGCTAGAAACCAAACTCAGGACCTGGCACCTATCAGTCAAGTACTGTATCAATGAGCTGTACTCCCTCCCAGCCACTAAGTAGTTTTAGCCTATTGTAAAGATGGGTGATGTTTCGGATATTGACAGATATCTAGGCCATCGTGAGGTTTTGAAGAAAGGCGACTAAACTAGCTTTCAAAAACTAGTTCGATCATTTTAATAAAAAAATAAACCATAAAGAAATCATGTTGCGTACAATGTAAAAACATAAGTGGGGAACGCCTCTTTCTTTTTATTTTCCTTTCTTTCTTTGTTTCTTTTGTGTGTGTATTCAGGGTTGTTTGTTGAGTATAATTGTTGAGCATAGGGTAGCATTTGACTGCCCATTTCCACAGTAATCAACCGACTTGGGCACAAGCTGCAAGTTGTTGCTTCCGTCTGTGTGAATTATTAACGTAAATTTAAAAGGCGAATTTGCTTTTTCAAACATTAACTTGTATCAAAGTTGTGACTTAAGAAACACAAAAGCCCAGGTAAAAAACCCAATCCTAACGGCTGCCCCGTTAGCTTTGAACTTTGTCTAAGATGTCTAAGCAGGCAGCAGCATCTGGAGAGTAAAGGTAGGAGAAGCTTGCCTGACTGGACGCAGGTCATCTCCATACTGCCGTTGGCATGTGTGGGTCCAGCCTCAGGCTGAGAACTGTGACTGAGGAGGTGGCACAAGCCCTGCAGCTACAGTAAATCAAGAAAAACGACCCTGCCTGGCATTTCCTAGCTATGGGGTCCCAGATGGCGTTTCCTGCCTGGCCCGCCCCTGCTGTGGTCAGAGTGCAGGCCTTTCACCGGAGTTCATGGTTCCTGCAGACTGGCCACTGCTCAGCTCCAGGCCCTTAGTTGGAAACCTCGGTATCCAAAGGAGAGGGCTAGTCCCACAGCTAAGGCTAGCATGGAGGGGACGGAAGAACATCGGAGAAGACAGAGTTACAGACAAAGCATGGATGTGGTCCCACTGGGCAAAAGACAGGCAGAGGACAAGCGAGGACTGTGACCAGCTGCCACCCAGCAGGGCCCTGTCCTCTGCCCAGTTATGTTTACCCTCCATGTATAGATTTTTATATTTGAATTCCTTTGAATTCTAGGTATTTTTGTAGCATTATACCTTGATTTTTAGTGTACTACTGAAGTACTATGCCATAGTGAATGCCAACATGTATCTTGCCCAACTCCTCCTACATGAGATTTCTACATGCTGATTTCTCATTTTCCTGGCTCTCGGAGGCAGCAGCATCCTTGAACCAGCTTAATTCTCTGTGTCCTGTTGAACACTATTAATCAGCTGCTGTGTCTACCTAGTAGCTGAGCTAGTTTTGGTCGTGAAAGACTGTGTTCCTAATTTGTAAAGGTCCTATTGTGCCACCGTCTTATCTGCCTGATTGTGTGATCAATGACTATACGGAACAGCCAACTTCAGTTCAGCATTTGCTTTCCTTTGAGCAGAAGCTTTGTAAACAAAGATGATAGGGACCAACCACAGGGGAGGGTTTCTCTCTCTGGGATGAGTTGTGCTTGTTCTGATACGCTTGGGGAAAGTATTCTCATCTCTATCCTTCTCTATGACAACAGGGTTCAAAACATGGAAAGCAGAATGCTACTGATGATCTGTGGAGTTTTTGAAGGGTGAATGCCCATAATGATTTAAACTGATATAAACGCATGGCAGAATGGTTGTGCTTCTAGCCTATCCCTCCCATTTGTTTTCTGAGTTACTTAGATCAGTGTAGACTTCTTGACAAATTAACTCCTCAAATACATGAACACAGACATCAAGGTGATCTTTTTTTCTATATTAAAATTTAGACTTTTGAATGTTTATTTTTAGAAAATTAACTTGTCTAAGTGATCTCAAATTATAGAATAACACTCTTTTATTGTATAAATTAAGATGAGGGGTTGAGGAGATGGCTTTGTGGGTAAAGCTTGCTGTGCAAGCATGAGGATCCCAGGTAAGGTGGATGAGTGGTTAGGACGTAGTAATCTCGGTGCTCCTCCAGCAGGATGGGAGCTGGAGACAAGAGAGCATGGTAGCTCACAGATGGGCTAATCTAGCATAGCTAGCAGTAAACAAAAGACTGCATCAGACAAGGGGAAAGGCAAGGAACTATACCTGAGTTTCTCTTCTGATCTCCACTCACATATTCAGGTACATGTGTATCTGCACACTCATAGATTAAAAAATGACATAGCACCTAAAAGTAAAGTCTGTGTTTTTTGACATGTGATGAAGAGATCTTAGAGCTCAATGCATCCTACTATAGACAAGCCTTTGGACAAAAACTGCTTTATTCATCCTTGCACACCACTACCCTGCACATGGTTTTTGTGGTGCCTGTCAAGGAAAACTATACCAGCACAATGACATAATTTTATATTATCAAAAGTTGATAAAATGTAAGTCAAATGACTGCTGTGCACATGAGGGAATGTTGCTGCTGGCCGGTGCTGGCAGCTCTGCTCTGCTCTGCTCTGCTCTGCTCTGCTCTCTGCTCTGCTCTGCTCTGCTCTCTGCTCTGCTCTGCTCTGCTCTCTGCTCTCTGCTCTGCTCTGCTCTGCTCTGCTCTGCTCTCTGCTCTGCTCTGCTCTGCTCTGCTCTTGCTCTCTCTACTCTGCTCTCTCTCCCTCTACTGTCTGCTCTACTCTACTCTCCTACTCTACCTCTCGTCTACCTGCTCTCTGCTCTCTGTCTGCCTTGCTCTGCTCCCCCTTCTGGCTCTCTCTGCTCTGCTCTCTGCTCTGCTCTGCTCCTCTGCTCTGCTCTCCTGCTCTCTGCTCTGCTCTGCTCTGCTCTCTCTGTCTGCTCTGCTCTCTGCTCTGCTCCTGCTCTGCCTCCTGCTCCTGCTCTGCTCTGCTCTCTGCTCTGCTCTCTGCCTCTGCCTGCCTGCCTCTGCCCCGCCCCTGCTCCCCTGCCTCTGCTCCTGCCTGCCTTCGCTCCTGCTCCCTGCTCTGCCTCTGCTCTGCTCCTGCCTGCTTTTTGCTTGCCTGCCTGCTCTGCTTGCTCTTGCTCTGCCTGCTCTCTGCTCTCTGCCCTCTGCTGCCTGCTCTGTCTGTTCCTCTGCTCTCTGCTCTGCTCTCTGCTCTGCCTCTGTTCTGCTCCCCTGCTCTGCTCTCTGCTCTGCTCCTGCTCTGCCTCCCTCTCTGCTCTGCCTCTGCTCTGCTCTGCTCACTCTGCTCTGCTCACTCTGCTCTGCTCACTCTGCTCACTCTGCTCTCTCTGCTCGCTTGCTCCAGCTTTGCCATCAAGCGTGCTTTCATTTGGCTCCCATTCCCTTGACATTCTTGTCAGCGAGAGTTTTGAGTTCTTACCCACTTTGTAGCACTACAAGATGACCTAGGCTTATCTTGAATATTCCCTGCTCTAGCCCTAAAAAGAGTCAGTTCAACAAGGATTCCTGTGTCCCTTTGCTGGAGAATGGTATTAGAAACCAGATTTGCTCTGATATGCTCATCACAGCTAGGGTTTCATTGCTTTCAGGTAACTGACTATCTGTGGCTAGAGTTGGTACACACACCCACACCCACACACACACACACACACACAAATATATGCCTCTATTGCGGTTATCTCTTTATCTCTTATTTGTGGTTTTGCTTTTCATGGCTTTGGTTATCTAGTTAACCATGGTTTGAAAATATAAAGTGGAAAATTCCAGAAATAAAAAAAATTGTAAATTTTACATTGTGTGCCATTCTGAGCAACATGGCGCAGGCTTGCACTCAACTCTCTCCTGCCCTGGCCATGAGTCATCCTTTGTCCAGTGGATCCACGCTGTGAATGCCACCTACTCATTAGCCACTTACTCACAGGCCCTCACAGGGCCCTGTTCAATTATATAGCAAGACACGTGTGCTTTGTGCAGCAGGCTAATGGCTGCATCACAGGGCCTGTGTCCTTCACCTCACTTCATCTAATCATGCAGGCATTGTATTGTCTAACAAAGCAGCTAGAATTTAATAAGGTATTTTGAGATGGTTACATAACTATTAGCAGTATACTGTTACAATTGTCCTATTTTATTAGTTATTGTTAATCTTTGCTTATTTTATAAATTATTCTAAGGTAAGTGTGCATGCATTAATAAGAGTGGAGGACACCTGTAGTCATTACTGTGCGTGGTTTCAGGCATTCACTGACAGGCCTGGAAACATGTCCTTGCAGATGAGGGAGAGCACTCTGTTAGGCTTCGCAGGAGTTTCCCACAGACCGCTGCAGCCGCGGTTCACTTCCTCCTTATTCACCTTGACTTCCTAGTCCACGCCCTGTGTCACTCGACATTTGCCCCCTTGTCACTTGTATTCTCTGTCGGCAGTATACGTGAGACAGTTAGGACTGCTAGCTTGGCCTTGTAGAAGTAGAACCTAGTACATGTGGATAGTTCCTTTTCTGTCCCAGTTCCCATTCGTTTCCAGTTACGTGTACCTCTTTCTCATCATTCCCTCAGTGAGCTTCTGTTCTCCCTTTATAATGCATTGAATTCCTTTGCCTTTGTCCAGGAACTTTGATGTAAGCCATCCCTTTCTTGGTTAATTTTTTTTAAAGTCTTGAATTTAAAAATACATAGGTAGGCATTCTTTATGTTGTAAAAAATCTATGGGCCTTGGCAACTAGATTATGTGTATTCATCATAACACTAATGGATAAGATAGGTTTTTGGTTCTGAAAATAATCTGTGCTGTACCTGGTCAGCCCTCTACCCTTCTGAAAACCCTTGCAAAATCTGGCTAGTTTTCTGTGTAGTTTTTGTCTTTTCCGGAAAGTCTCTGAATGGATTCTTGTGATATATAGCCTTCTCAAACCAGAGCTTTTCACTTAGCACAGTCCCGGAGCACATGTGGAGAACAGAGTCAGTTTCCTTTTAGGATTTTCCCATGTTCCTCAGATGAACAGCTCTTACATTTCAGTCACAGAACAGCATTCCTAGTTCAGTGTGATGTCACAGCTCCATCTGGCTTCGTGCCATCATAAATAATGCTGCTGAGAAGACTCATGGCAGGTGTTTGAGTGGCGGACCTGAGAAGGGAACAGGATTTTCCATTTCATGCCACACTGTTGTTTTATGAGCAACTGCTGAACTCCATCCGCACGCACTTCAGCTGCAGTGAAGGAGTGTTCCCATTACTCTCCGTCTCTGCCAGCACTTGATAGACTACCGTTGGGCCTGTTTGTACCCTTTGACCTTGGTTTTATATTATGGTATGTGTGTGCACATGTGCCTACCATGGCATGTATGCAGAGGCGGAGGACGTCTTTGGGGACTCCATTCTCCTTGCACCGTGTCGGCTGTGATTGTCAGGCTTATGCAGCACGGGATTCTGTCTGCCAAGCCATGCTGCCAGCCCGGCTCTTACTTCTGTCCCTTCTAACCATGCTAACTCGTGGTTAGTGGCCTGCATTATGGCCTTTTTCCCTTTTAACCAGGCTACCTCCGACTGGTGGTATATGTTAGGGCTTATTTTTCACTTTCTCTACATTGAGTGTACTCCAAATGCTTGTTAAGTGTTCTTGATGTGTTTGTTCAGGTGTTGGACCATTTCTTCTTTACATTAGCATACAAACTACTGCATTTCATTTTGTCATACTCTCACGCATATTTGATTTTACTTTGTTCTTTGTTTATTCCTCTTCTCTTAAATCAAGATTTTATTTGATTAAAGTTCAAACAATGCAATGATATGTAAATGGGATGCAGTGTAATATATTCTGTCTTTGTTCTGAACCTAAGTCCCTCACACTATGTTACTGTTCTCCTTCTAGCAATATAAATGACGTTTTCTCTTGTTTTGCAAGTTTTTCACACAGTTATGTGAAAAATCACTATAATGCAACTTAATTTTACCTTTATCTTGTTTACAGTCACATTCCCAGGCCATTGTGTGTAAGTCTGATTGGAAATGTAACTGATTTGTATTCTACAGGTATTATATGTATTACATTCAATAATTTTAAAAAATTATTTTGTCTTGCCATTTTTTTTAAAAAAGAATCTTTTATTTTATGTAAATGAGTACACTGTAGCTGTCTTCAGACACACCAGAAGAGGGCATTAGATCTCATTACAGATGTTTGTGAGCCACCGTGTGGTTGCTGGGTTTTGAACTCACGACCTCTGATAGAAGAGCAGTCAGTGCTCTTAACCGCTGAGCCATCTCTCCAGTCCTGGCAGGTTTGTTGTTGTTGTTGTTGTTGTTTAAGACAAGTTCTTGCTGTGTTGAACTTGCAATCTCCCTGCCTCTGCCTCTGAGTGCTGGCATTGTAGACATTACACCCAGTCTATACTTCTACTTGCTCAAGTGTTTTTACTTAAAAATATTCTAATTATCACGTTTTCTTTTTACAACAAAGACAATAGCATTTTCAATGAACTTGTTTGTGTACGTTGTCTGACTTGGATGCTTGACCTTTATCACTATGTAATTTGCACATATTTTCTCATATTTTCCCCCAGTCCGTTTCCTCTTCTAGTTCTCTTAATGTCTTTGACAGAATGAAAGTTTCAACATTTATGTTTTTGTTTATTGAAAATATTATTTTTTCATACAATATATCTTGATTACAGTTACCCATGATTCTATCTTCCCAGTTCTTCCCACCTCCCCTCACCTCTGGATCCACTCCCTTGCTGTCTCTCATTAGAAAGGAACAAGTTTCTAAGAGACACCAGGCATAACAAAATAGTAATGATATAATAACAACAACAATAACAATATGAAACAAACCCATCACACATAAATTGGGTAAGGCAAACCAACAGAAGGAAAAGAGCCCCAAGAGCAGGTGTGAGAATCAGAACCCCACTCGTTCAGGCACTCGGGAGTCCTATAAAAGCACGGAGCTGGGGTATAGTGCACACACAGAGGACCTGGTGCAGACCTGCGTACTCTGTGCTGGCTGCTGCAGTCCCTGCAGGTTCATGTGAGCCCTGCTCAGTTAGTCAGAGGGCCTTGTTCTTTTGGTGTCCTCCATCCCCTCTGGCTTTTATACCTGCCTCCTCTTCCTCAGGGATTCCTGAGCTCTGAGGGGAGGGACTTGATCCTCTCTCTTTCTGCACATTGTCTGGCTGCAGGCCTCTGTATTTGCTCCCGTCTGCTGCAGGAGGAAGCTTCTCTGGTGATGGCTGAATAAGGTACCAATCTATGAGTATAGCAGAATATCTAGGGAGTCGTTTTGTTGTTAGTGGTTTTTGTTTTGTTTTTAAGACCAGTAGTATTCGGTTTTACCCTAGGTCTCTGGGCTGTTTAGCTTTGAAACTTGTATATGTTTAAGCTCCACTTTAAATTTCTAGGTGTTGCATTTTAAAATTCAACCCAGTTCTGTATATTTTAGGAATGCCATAGTTCCCTTGTGATATTCTGTTTGTTGCATATGGATATGGAATTGTCTAGTGTCATTTGTTATAAAACATTTTTTCCAGCCTGTTATCTGTGCACCTTTATCAAAAATGTGCTGGCTTTGGGGCCCCGGAGATGACACAGTGGGTAGCGGCACTTGCTACAAAAGCTCAACAGACTGAGACCTGGCCCCCAAGTCCACATAAAAGTGAAAGGAGAGAGCCAGCCTCACAGAACTGCCCTCTGGTCTCCACGTGAGCACATGGAGCTCACCCCCCTCCTTCCACACTCAAGTCATGCACATACACGTATGTGCACACACACATAATGAAATTCGAAACTTTAAAAAGTACTTGAGGTGCTGGAGAGATGGTTAAGAACAGATTTTCTTTTGCAGAAGACCCTAATTTAAGTCTCAGTACCTACATCAGGTGGCTCACAACCGTCTGAAACGCTAGCTCTAGAGGATCTCTTTCTGGTTCCACAGGCATCCAGCATTCTCACATGCGGATACCAATTTGTAGATACATGACTGACTCTCTCTGTCTCTCTGTCTCTCTGTCTCTGCCTCTCTCTGTCTCTCTCTGTCTCTGTCTCGCTCTCTCTCTCTCCTCCCCCGCCCTCTCTCTCTCTCACACACACACCTCTGTATTTATAAAATTAATATTTTTAGTTGGTTAACTGTATTTTTGACGCTGCTCCAGTCTGCCTTGTTACATTGATTGATGTCTTTTCCTTGCCCCTCTCTATCCTTGTTGCGGCTTTAAGTCTTGAGTCTGGTGATGAGCCCACCAACTTTGTTGTTCTTTCTCCACAACTGAATTGCTAGTGAGAATCCTTTGTTGTGTAAGCTTTAAAGTAAGCCTGTGTGTGTGTGTGTGTGTGTGTGTGTGTGTGTGTGTGTGTGTGTGTGTGTGTGTACACCCAGGTAGGGTTTAATTGGTGTCTGGACTATGTTCAGTCTTCAAGAACAAAAGTATTTGTGCCTTAATTTGAGATTGGTTCAGACCTGGACTTGTCACAGGCAGCTTCTAGTGGTGAAAGGGGTAGGGTGTGAACCAGGGTCAGTTTTTGCTGCCAGTTTACCTCATTTGTTTGTTGTGAAGTCTTTTCTGAAGAATATTAATTCAGCAGCAGTTTCTTTAAATGATGAAATAGGAGGGTTCTTGGAATGTTGTTTTTCCATGATGTGTGACTTGTCTCTTGGGAACCTTGCAGTCCCATAGCAAACTTCCCCTAAGGTGTAGTTAAGGTGTGAGATCACAGAAACTGCCAAATAGATTGTATGGCCTTCAGCTCTCTCCCTGAGGACTATCGGAAGCTGTTTTAATAGTGTCCAAGCCTGCATAGGTAAGAATTTCCTCAGATGTGAGTCAGATATGCAGGTGGCATTTGGGAAGGCATCATACAGAGAGGAAATATGAACTGGGGCTGAGAAGAAGACAGATTCAATCTCTTGAGGCTTTAGAAAGAACACAGATTTGTCAAGATGAAAGATTTACAAGAAATTAGAGATGTGAATGTGTCCAGGAAACTGAGAGTATGACGCTGCCCTTTTACTTGCATTGTTCTGTCACACATACACGCTGCCACTGTGCTGGGACAATAAGGCACGGCTTCCGTCCCTACTGTGTGGTGAGAACAGACATTCAGATTTAAATGATGCTGTGGTGGTCGCAGGTACCCGTTGTTGGATGCCCATTCGCGCTGTCATCTCAGCCTGAGTCCTACTGTGTGCTAGGCCTGGGATAGGTTCCAGAAGTGCAGATGTTGGCAAAGCAGATCCTCAGAAAATGGTGTTTCCTGTGACCTTACCCAATAGAAGAGGAAAGGCAGACACTAAACAGAATAAATCAGTAAATTATATAGTATTCTAGAGTACCTTTTATCATGATCCTATTGAGAAATATTAATAATTTAGGATGACTTAAGTTTTAAGGTGGGTAAAGTGGAGGGTTTTGGAAGTGGAGTGACATGCTAGGTATGATAGCAGATACTTTAGATCCTACTACTTGGGAGATGGAGATAGAGGGTCAGGAGTTCAAGGTCATTGTCAGCTACATAGGACTTAGAGTTAAGAGTTGCCTTGAATCTCAGAAGAGATTTCAGATGGGGAATTAAGCATTGTTGAGACTGTAAAAGACTGTAGGGACTTTTCAAGTTGGACTAAATACATGATGAGTTATGATATGGCCAGGAGCCTTGGGGGTGGTCAGTGAGTGGACTGTGGTGGTTTGAGTGAGAATGTCCCCCATAGGTCCAGATGTTTTAGTGTGCTGTCCTCTGTAATAAGGATTAGATGAATAAAGATATATAAAGGAATTGGAATAGTTCCTGACATGGAGTGAGCTAGTATCATTTGATTGTCATCTGTCTTAGTTAGGGTTTTACTGCTGTGAACAGACACCATAACCAAGGCAACTCTTATAAGGACAAAATTTAATTGGGGCTGGCTTACAGGTTCAGAGATTCAGTCCATTATCATCAAGGTGAGAGCATGGCAACATCTAGGCAGACTTGGTGCAGGAGGAGCTGAGAGTTCTACATCTTCATCTGAAGGCAGCCAGGAGAATACTGGCTTCCAGGCAGCTAGGATGAGGGTCTTAAAGCCCACACCCACAGTGACACACCTACTCCAACAAGGCCACACCTCCTAATAGTGCCACTTCCTGAGCCAAGCATATTCACACCACCACATCATCATATTATGAATGAGCATAAAACATGCTTTCATTTGAGCATCATAATGTTTACATGGATAAATTCACTCTCATTCCTGAACTGTGATTGTTGTCTAGAATCTTAGCACATTGACAGTCTTGTGCTTAAGAGTGAACAAAACCGGGCTGGAGAGGTGGCTCAGGGGTTAAGAGCACTGACTGCTCTTCCAGGGGTTCTGAGTTCAAATCCCAGCAACCACATGGTGGCTCACAACCATCTGTAATGGGATCTGATGCCCTCTTCTGTTGTGTCTGAAGACAACTACAGTGTACTTACATATAATTAACTAAAAAAAAAGAGTGAAAAGAGTGAACAAAACCTCACACATCAGAATGACAGAGAGTAGTATCAGAAGAGTAAAATCAGAAGTAGAGACGAGGGATCTGCCCAGAGTGTCCTGGTGCATGCCCACGATGCAGTGCTGGAGCCAGGAGCATCAGGGAGAGTTGGAGCATTTGCTCGATGCAACACCACAAATTCTACGAAATATGAAGAACACAGTTGCATCCAGAAAATGGAAGAGAGGAGAGTGCTGAGGCTTCTGTAGTACCTCACAGCTAGCCTGTGAGACGGATTCCTTAGGAAGTAGAACATTACTTCCTAATGTTCTTAGATGTGTGAGTAATGGCTCGCTGCTGGACTCAAGCTTTAAGCGGTAGGTGCTAATTAGTGAAGTGTGACTCATTCTGAACAGTTGAGTCATTTGCGGGGATTTTAGGGATAAAAGAACTGTAGGATATAATGAGCAAAACACTTGTCATTGAGTCAGGAAGTGAAGTTACATAATGTGCGATCAGAGAGTGAGAGTCAGGATTAAAATTGAAACTCCTCCTCCTGTAGGTAGGCATATGAATAAGTCCTGTTGTGAATGGACCTCTCGGAAGCTCAGCTGTTACTGCCAGCAGGATAATTAGACGGGTGATGCAAAGGGCCTCTTACAAAGAGACGTGACTGCAGCCAGAAGGAATGGAAAGTATTACAGTATTGCAAAGTAAAGTGACCAGCGTTTGCTTTGTGTCTGGCCTGGCTTTAGTGCTGTTACACATGCACACACACTCAACAACTTTACAACCTGTGAAAGTAGAGACAGAATCCTGGTTTTTCCAAAAAATCAAACAAAGCTCAAACCTGTTCATATAGTTGGCAGTTGAATAAGTTTTAAGCAGAACTTTGATTCTGTAATATATTTAAATCATGATATTTGGATCAGGAATTATGTATAATTGTACTGCGTTTCTATGCAATGGTAGCATACAGTAGACATTGTTTCAGAGATCTAAGATTTGAATTCAGAGGTGAGTGGAGAAATATCTGCTCCAGATAAATGAGGCAGGTTTCTGCTTACCCTAACTAGAATTCTAGACAACCTTATGAGAATGGTTGGAAGGTAGGCAGCCCAGGCTTCAGTCCCTCAGAGGTGTAAGCTGGGTGAGTCTGAGGTTGCACCAGCTGCCTCCCTAGGGGCAGTTTCCAGACTTAGCTTAGGGAGGAGACCAGGCCTTCCCAGAGGTGCACAGAGGGGTGAACTCAGAGGAAGGCTTTGCAAGATAAAATCTCAGAGAGAATGAGGGAGACTCCACCCCACAAAGCCCTCAGAGTGTGCTGAGTACTGATCTGTTCAAACGTCTGGGGCCAGAAAACTAGAAGAGGTCAGCTGGCTGCAAGGTGGTCCTGCTCTCTTAGCCAGAGTGGGAGGGCCTCTGGGTAACTGTGAACCCTTGGAAAGATTAGCAGTGCGTCTAAACTAACCCGAGTCAAGGCCAGGCTGCACCCCAACAAAAATACCAGTGGAAATTTCCAAAGAGACCAGTTAGCTCCTTTAATAAAAAGTAGACAGTTAGGACCTGATGGAAATATAACCAGGATTTTCTTTTTTTTTTTTTTTTTTTTTTCGGGGCTGGGGACCAACCCAGGACCTTGGCGCTTCCTAGGTAAGCGCTCTACCACTGAGCCAAATCCCCAACCCCCAGGATTTTCTTGAGGAAGGTAGATGAGAAGGGCTCTAAAAGGGGAAAATTAAAGTTAGTTGGGCAAAGAGGAAAACTTAAATTTCCAAAGCGGTGAGACTGAGGTAAGCAAATTCCCAGATAAAGGCAGATTGACAGCCACAAAGAAAGAAAGGAGTCTGCATGACGTGCTGGAGGGCGCAGATACAGACAGAGCTGATTTCCTATTACCAGATAGTGAGGGTCTTGCAGTCTCTTTCTCAGCTGACTTTTACTACACATCTCAGACTTGTGAAAATTGACACTGCAACTCAAGTAATTATGCACGTAATTAAAGTCAAACTTTCTATCCTCCTACACTCTTTGTTTTGTTTTTGTGGAGGCTCTAGCTTGCAGGGCATCCCTGTATCACAGATGTCTCTGCCAGAGCCCCACTGTTAGTGTGACAGAGCAGGCAGGAGGTTGGTTTGTTTGGAGTGGGGGTATTTGTCTTGAGATAGTGCCTCACTTTACAGCCTCAAGTTTGAGATCCTCCTGCCTGCCTCTTGTGTGGTTGGCCCTTTTGAGGACACCAGTCTGCGCGTGGTCCCAGCCACACGTGACAATGTTGCCAGCCAGGGACATGGAGCTAGCACACTGAACATGTGGAAAATGGAGACAGCCTCAGAAGCCGCTGTGATGGAAATATTTCATTAAAAAAAAGTTCTTCCTGTCAGAGTATTTTTTTCTTCCCAAGGAATTAAAATGTACCCAAGTATATGATTGTGAGTAGAAAAACAGGGCACATAAATCAGATATGAGCAGTTTTGCATTTTCGTTTTCATGTGAATTTTCAGTGTAAATTCAAGAACATAGAGCATTAAGTCTAAACGTGACAAAGGAAAGCAGTTTAATAACATAATAATTGTAAATAAAAACAGGAATTTCTGTATATTATCTGCATTTAGTTTTGACTTTTTTGGTGTGTCTGTCTGTCTGTGTGTCTGTGTGTGTAGATGTGTGCATGATAGGGCACATGTGGAGGTCAAAGTACAATCTTGGTTATAGAAGTTATTAGTAAGATAGTTTATACGCCCCCCCTTTTCTTTTCCTTTATTAAGATGGGGTCTTTCTACATAGCCCTGGCTGTCCTGGAACTCAGACTAGCCTTGAACTCAAGGGGAGAGATCTGCCTACCCCGTGCTGGGATTAAAGGAATGTGCCACTATGCCCACCTTTCGTGTCCCTTTCTCTGTGTTGAATTTTCACACAGTACATTGGAACCTAGACTGGCTGTGTTTCAAGTGTTAGGTGTCTGGGGATGCGGCTCAGTAGTAGAATACTTACTTGGCATCTGTGACACCCTGAGTTCAGCCAGGCAGGGAAGGGAGAGACAGACAAAGGGCCATATAGTTAATGACTGCCATATTGGGCAGCAGATGTCTAACGTGATTAGTTAAGTAATGATCTTTTTAAAATTTTCCAACAGACGAGGATGGCTGCAGGAGTCTTGCCACAGAATGAAAATCTGTATTCCACGTTGGTGAATGACAGTGGGCATGCTGCACACATGGATGGTAATAACCTCTTTGCTGTACTTTCTGTCGCCTTGGGGAGATTTACACTTAATAAGAGTACATTGAGAGGCTCTGAAAGAAAAGCTCTGTTCTTCCCCTCAGAGGCCCAGGTCCAGAGAACGGTTATGGCCTTCGCTTTCGGCCTCACTGTCTGGCTCGGTAGAATTCCTTCATGAAACCCTGAAGAATGTCTTGCTTTTGAAAAGGAGGTATTGCAAACCGCGTTCATCTCCTGCCTTATCGTCCTAGGCTGTGATTACACGTTTGTTCCTGTCGTCACATGCCTGCCTGCGAAGCAACCATTCATTTCTTTCCCCTTCAGTTATATGCAGGAGTCACTTGCAAAGCGTATTCAGAATTACCAGGCCCCACTCTATCAGTGGTTTTGTGTGGGTATTTTCCTGTGGTATCAGGAGCTGTCGTAACTTACTCTCCTGTTGCTGGGCTTCTCGCCTTTCATCCTTGTGTAGTTCTGAGCTAGGAAGTGGATGAAAGATTCCACTCTGGCCTTCTTGGTTGTACTAGGCATCACTCCATTGCTGTGGCAAAATAGCCAGTAAAAACCAGTTTAGGA